>NW_020838007.1:6423707-6431325 GCF_003676395.1 Aethalodelphis obliquidens
TGCGCCACCAGGGAAGCCCAAGGGTTCTGCCATCTTGAAGAAAAAACAAGCTCCTCACCTAACTTCAAAACTCTCTTTTATCATTTCCCTACTAAATTTACCAAGCAGCTACCTTTTGTAAAGATTAGTACTCAGTTTTGTAAATAATTTACCCAGTAAGCATAAACCATGCTTTCTGCTCTCCAAGAGCTCATGGGCCAAGCTAAACGAGAAGACAGATAACGATACATATACCTGGAGAAAAATATAATTTGAAAAGATACATGCACCCCAACGTTCATAGCGGCACTATTTACACCAGCCAGGACATGGAAACAACCTAAATGTCCATCAACAGAGGAATTGATAAAGAAGATGTAGTATATATACAGAATCTAATATTACTCAGCCATAAAAAACCCCAAAATATTGCCATTTGCAGCAAATGGGTGGACCTAGAGATTATCATACTAAGTGAAGTAAGTCAGACAGAGAAAGACAAATATCATATGATATCACCTATATGTGGAATCTAAAAAAATGATACAAATAAACTTATTTACAAAACCGAAGTAGACTCACAAACATAGAAAACAAACTTATGGTTATCAAAGGGGAAGGGGGGAGGGATAAATTAGGACTTTTGGATTAACAGATATACACTACTATATATAAAATAGATAAACAACAACGTCCTACTGTAGAGCACAGGGAACTATATTCAATATCTTATAATAACCTATAGTAGAAAAGAATCTGAAAAAAGATTATGCATGTGTGTGTGTATGTGTGTATAACTCAATCTGCTGTACACCTGAAGCTAACACAGCATTGTTAATCAACTATATCTCAATAAAAATTTTTTTAAAAAGACAGGTGCCCATGGAACAAACAAGTATTACCAAATAATGCACAAGGACTAAAAAGTTCACAAAAATTGCTCCTAAACCTGTTGCCAAGAGGAGGAGTGGGATATAAGCTCAACTCTCAAAACTCTTTGGACTTTAATAATGTTTTAGAAAGTTTTTATCTCCATCGCACTGAGATTGAAGTGAAAGAGATTTAGACAGAAGCACATCAGGTTATTGAAGAGGTTCAGAAAATCTTCTAAGAAACTGAACAGATGGGTAGCAATCATTCTGGAAAGAAATGGGTAGAAACCGTGTGGGAAGAAATGAGGAACCATGGTGACTTCAGAACAGGGGGAGCGAGTGCAACAGAGAAACTAAGATGATGAGGTCAGGTTCAGAGATGCTTACGTTTGAAAAAAAAAGTGTTATCAACAGTTAAATGTTAAAAACAAAGCTGGGAACGTGGAAGGAGAGAAAGCTGTCAGATTCAGAGCTGTGTTTCTGAGAGTCACCTTCAGAGAAACGTGGGTGACGGCTGTGTCAGGAACAGCAGCACCTCCAAACAGAAGATGGTAAAGATGGGAAGTGACTTCAAATGTTTCTGTCACTTTCACATAAATAAAACCAATCATAGAAATAACCACATTCTAATATATTTTCCATTTGCTCACTAGGAAATTGTGCCCTTAAAAGAGTAGAGATGGCCCATTTACAAACATTAAGCACAATTGCAAGAAACGCTGGGAGTAGGATGTCATTAATACTCAACGTATAAAGAACATGGAATTATCCTAAAGTACATCTGTATTTAAATGAAGATAAGATGACTGAAAAGGACTTACCGTAAGTGAGATTAAGTCTGCTGACAGAGACTGAAAGAGACAGTCAGTTGCTTAAGGGAAGAAAGTGATCTAAAATAAAAGCATGGTTTTATTTCATTTTTAAAGGAAGTTTAATTAAATATTTCCCTTTTCAAAGTCAGGCAAATGATATCAATTACCAAAAGCCTTTGTGCTGATTTTAAAGGGTAAGTTTGTAGAACATAGGCATGTACATCTTAAGATTTCAAATCCAGGTCCATCTGTAGAATGCAATCAGAGACTAGCAATAACATAGATTTCAGATCCACACTGATGGTAACATAGGACAAAGAAATTTAGACAATGTACCCATCTGAGCTGGTTTAATTGTTTTGGTTTTTTTTTTTGCGGTACGCGGGCCTCCCACTGTTGTGGCCTCTCCCGTCGTGGAGCACAGGCTCTGGACGCGCAGGCCCAGCGGCCATGGCCCACAGGCCCAGGCGCCCCGCGGAACGTGGGATCCTCCCGGACCGGGGCACGAACCCACGTCCCCTGCTTCAGCACGCGGACTCACAACCACTGCGCCACCAGGGAAGCCCTGAGCTGGTTTAATTGAAATTTGGTTACAAAGTTCCTTACAACTCTTAAAACATACTGTTACTTTCAGATGCAAATTTTCAAAACATCATTGCCTAAAAATCAGAGTACACAACTATTACTCTGAACTGCCCAATTTGTATATCACATGTCCCTGGCCACAGAGACGGGTTCAGAGATGAGCACGGGACTAAATCCTAGGACTTCTATTTGAACTCCTGGCCCCCCGCTTGGTGCTGGGGTGACTGTCCAGTAGGGTTACAGCCTGGAGCTCCTGTAGGACATATTGATGGATGACAAAGGGCATTATTTGAGCCCCTGGACCCAGTATGCCTGAAAGATTACTCTTACAATTTTCACTTACATAAACCAACAAATCCTCCTATGTAGTTTGGGTCCACCTTTGATGGGTATTCTCTAGATGGAAGAGTCCACATCTAAATACTTAA
Organism: Aethalodelphis obliquidens; assembly: GCF_003676395.1. NCBI lineage: Eukaryota > Metazoa > Chordata > Mammalia > Artiodactyla > Delphinidae > Aethalodelphis > Aethalodelphis obliquidens. The sequence continues at coordinate 6,426,384 of NW_020838007.1, forward strand.
CCAGTATTTTGAATAGCCTCCCATCAAATTATTTTCAGCATTGCATTTTTGGTGCTCTGCCTATATGCAGGCCAATTCATTTTTTCTTACTCTTTCACATTTCAGATTAAGTTCTGATAATTTAAATTAACAAGTTTCAATTCATAGCCAATGAAGGAGGCACGTGTTATCAGTTATGAGCCTCCAAGTGTAGGCAGAGGAAGTTTTCAATAACCCAAATCTAATTATTTCCCTTTAATCTAACCACCCCTCCCCATTTTCTTTAGGATGAATTCAGTCACGTTTTTCATGCTTTCCCTCTTCATCCGTTCTCCTGTTATTTGCTCCTGCATGGGCTAAGCTTTCGGCCATTCTGAATTTCTTTCCACCTTCTGAATATGCTGTATTATTCCTCTTCTGTGGAAGGCAAAATAAAGCCCTCCCCCACCCCCAATGATGTCCATGTCCTAATCCCCTAATCCCCTCTGTGACTGTGTTCAGTTGCATGGAAAAGGGGAAATTAAGACTGCAAGTGCAATTAAGGTTTCGAATCAGCTGACCCTGATGGGCAGATTGTCCTGCATTATCGGGTGGGCCCAACGTCATCACAAAAAAGTCCTTACAAGTGGCAGAGGGAGGCAAGAGGTCAGAGGTGGAGACAGGAAGAAGCCAGGTTGCTGGCCTCGCAGATGGACGAGACAAGGAAATCAGGAAGCCTCTAGAAGCTGGAGAAAACAAAGAAGTTAATTCTCTCCTACAGCCTCCAGAAGGAATGCAGTACTGACACCCTGATTTCACCCCAGTGAGATCCATGTGGGGACTTCTGACCGCTAGGACCATAAGATAGTTTTTCTTATTTTAAGGCATGAAATGTGTGGTGATTTATTACAGCAACAACAGGGAACTAATGTATCTGTCTAGAACAGGCTTCATTCCCCATCCTCTCACCATAAATCCTTACCATCCTCCAGCTCTCCGATTAGACCTCACTTCCTCTCTGAAGCTTTGTACAAGCATCCGACGTCGGGTACCCTTTCTTCTGTGTCTCCACAGCACCCTGTGTTCCCAGCATTGCTCTTCTATAATTCTAACTGCCATTATACAATTGGAATTACCTCTATACTTGCCTATATTCCTCAATAAATTGTAACCCTCCTGAGTCTGTTTACTGTTGAATATGCACTACCTACCAGATACATAATAGTTTTTCTTTTTCTCTTTTTTTTTTTTTTTTTTTTTTGCGGTGCGCGGGCCTCTCACTGTTGTGGTCTCTCCCGTTGTGGAGCACAGGCTCCGGACGCGCAGGCTCAGCGGCCATGGCTCACGGGCCCAGCCGCTCCGCGGCACGTGGGATCCTCCCGGACCGGGGCACGAAACCCGTGTCCCCTGCATCGGCAGGCAGACTCTCAACCACTGAGCCACCAGGGAAGCCCCCATAATAGTTTTTCAATAATTATTTGAGTGAATGAATGACATAATCAATGAATGAATCAATGAATCAATAAAGATGTAGTACTCTCTGTAGAACTCAAGTAGACTAGCTGTCTTATTACAGGCAGAACTCAATTTACTAGGAGGCTGAGTTCAAAACTGACATCAATGTTGATCAAGTGCTTGGATTTATCTACATGTCTTTCCAAACTGCAATACAGATGAAATACTGCCCATTTGTGATAGTATCGGCGGGCTGTCATGTAGAAATATCAGAAAATGGGAAATGGGTAACCAGGGTAAGATGCCCAAGGTCAGAGTCCTCAGGACACAGGGCCCAGCAAATGAAGCTAAAAAGCTGCCTCGAACTAGGAAAGATAAAAGAAAGCCTCAGAGAAAGGAGACAGGAGGAAGCAAAAGTTCTTCTGGCTAAAGGCTGCCAGACTTACGAGAAGGAAAGGATTAGGATATTTCTAAATGTGGGTTCTCTACAGCATTCCCCAGAGCAGTAACCATTAGCCAATTGCGTCTATGTAAATTTAAATTTCAATTAACTAAAAGCTTAGCTCCCCAGTTGCACTGGCCAGATTTCAAGTACTCAACAGCCACACGTGGTCGGTGTTTACCATACAGGACAGCACAGACATAAAACATTTCCACCATCAGAAGAAGGTCTATCCGGCGGCGCCATAATAGAGTTGGTACATGTTTGGGGGCTCACTGCCTATTGAGTGTGACTGCTAGCAACTAGGGAGGGGGGAGTTTAATGCTGTCAGTGTCGGATTTCAATAGCTTCTCATCACCTTAATAATATGCACAATTAACTTTAAGGGCCTGGGGTAAGTGGGACAATTTTATTGATCAGGTTCTAGCTAGACTCATATTTTGCAAGATGCCCAAATCCAAGTATCCCACACTCCTTAAAAGGTCTGGGGCAGGGGAGGATCATCTCACATTCACAGATACATTCACAGATGGTACGTTCCCCAATCACAGGTGAGGACAGCAATCAGGGAGTCTCGGTGAACTCCACTGATTTTAATAATGATTAATGAAGGTGCATTGATAAGAAAAGAATGCTATATAGAGAGAAAATACAAAAGAACCTACAGAAAAACTTTTAGAGTTAATAAGTGAATTTAAGAAGGTAGGTAGATACAAAGTCTACACACAAAAGAGGAATATATTTATAGGTACCAGCAACAATTGAATTTTTTTATATAACTTTATTATAGCATTTAAAAATATCAAGTACCCTGAACCGAAGCTGTTCAAGGACTCTCTAAGTTATATTATAAAACTTCACTGAGCAAGACTAGAGGAGCTCTAAATACATGGAGATATCATCATGTTCACTGACTAAGAGGCATGATATATTGAAGATACTAAGCCTCTCCCAAATTGATCTATAGATTTAAGACAATCCCAGTCAAAACCTCAACAGGTATTTTTGTAGAACTTGACAAGCTGATTTTGAAATATGAATGGAAATGTTCCAAAATACTCTTAGAAAACTTGGAAAGGACAAGGTAGGACTTGTCCTAGCAGATGTGAAAACATAATACATAATCGTTGTGGTCAAGACTGTGTAGTTGCTGGTGCAGAAATGGACAACCTGACTGGTGCAACAGAATAGAGAGCCCAGATTCATAACTACATATATGTATATGGTTATTGTCTTTATGTTGATTTATGGCAAAGGTGGCACAGCAGAAAAGAGAATCTTTTAAATAACGGTATTGGGGAAATCAGGTTTCCATATTGGAAGTTAGTGGTAAGGAAAGAAGGGAAGGAAGGAGAAAGGAAGATAGAGGAAAACAGAATGTGGCCCTTCCATCATGCACAGAAATAAAGTCTAAGTTGATTAAACAACAAAATAGAGAGGAAAATACATAGTGGTTCTATAAGATAATATAGCAGCATATCTTCTAGACCTTGGTATAGAGAAAGATTCCTTAAATAGTACACAAAAAGTCTTAAACATAAAAGACAAAATTTAACAAGTCTGACTAAGGTAAAAATTCTATTCATTCAAAAACACCAGGCAGGAAGTGAAAAACAAGGCACAGAATGACAGAAGATAGTTAACACACAACTAACAAAGGACTTATAAAAAATATTTAAAGAACTAGGACAAACCAATGAGAAAAGGGCTTCACAAAAGAGGAACACTGAATGGCCATATGCATGAAATTGCGTTCAACCTAACTGGCAATAACGGAAATGTACATTTCAACCACATGGGATTCTATGGCATACCTAACATCTTGGTAATTTAAGTTAATAATCTGAACTGGAGACTTCCCTGAGGGTCTAGTGGTTAAGACTTCGCCTTCCAGTGCAGAGGGTACGGGTTCGATCCCTGGTCAGGGAGCTAAGGTCCGACATGCCTGATAGCCAAAAAAACAAAACATAAAAACGGAGGCAGTACTGTAACAAATTCAATAAAGACTTAAAGAAAAAATGGTCCACATCAAAAAAAAAAGTCTTTAAAAAAATAATAATAATTTGAATTGACAATACCCTGCATTAGAAAGAAGTACCACAAGGGTAACTCTCATAAGTTGTTACTGAGGATGTAAATGAGTACAACTATCTTGGAAAAAATCGGTCAGTACCGATAATAAGGTAGAAGTCACACATACTCTGTACTCAGTTCCAGTCTTTGTGTAATTATGCTCTTAGGTACTTAGTACACAAGGATATTTGTAGCAGCATCGTTCCATGACAGCCTAAAAGCAGAAATAACCCAAACGTCCAGCAAGAGTAAAATGGATAAACAAAATGAGGCATTTTCATACAGGAAGATCTTTAAGCAATATAGATGAACTAACTACAGTTACATAACAACGTTGAATCTTTTTTTTAATTTATTTTTTAACATCTTTTTTTTAACATCTTTATTGGAGTATGATTGCTTTACAATGGTGTGTTAGTTTCTGCTTTATAACAAAGTGAATCAGCTATACATAAACATGTATCCCCATATCTCCTCCCTCTTGCGTCTCCCTCCCACTCTCCCTATCCCACCCCTCTAGGTGGTCACAAAGCACTGAGCTGATCTCCCTGTGCTATGCTGCTGCTTCCCACTAGCTATCGATTTTACATTTGGTAGTATATATAAGTCCATGCCACTCTCTCACTTCATCCAAGCTTACCCTTCCCCCTCCCCACATCCTCAAGTCCATTCTCTATGTCTGTATCTTTATTCCTGTCCTGCCCCTAGGTTCTTCAGAACCATTTTTGTTTTTTATGGTTCCATATATATGTGTTAGCATATGGTATTTGTTTTTCTCTTTCTGACTTATTTCACTCTGTATGACAGTCTCTAGGTCCAGCCACCTCACTACAAATAACTCAATTTCGTTTCTTTTTATGGCTAATATTCCATTGTATATATGTGCCACATCTTCTTTATCCATTCATCTGTCGATGGACACTTAGGTTGTTTCCAAGTCCTGGCTAGTGTACACAGTGCTGCAATTAACACTGTGGTACATGACTCCTTTTGAATTATGGTTTTCTCAGGGTA
>NW_020838007.1:6431425-6582679 GCF_003676395.1 Aethalodelphis obliquidens
TATTCCTGTCCTGCCCCTAGGTTCTTCAGAACCATTTTTGTTTTTTATGGTTCCATATATATGTGTTAGCATATGGTATTTGTTTTTCTCTTTCTGACTTATTTCACTCTGTATGACAGTCTCTAGGTCCAGCCACCTCACTACAAATAACTCAATTTCGTTTCTTTTTATGGCTAATATTCCATTGTATATATGTGCCACATCTTCTTTATCCATTCATCTGTCGATGGACACTTAGGTTGTTTCCATGCCCTGGCTATTGTAAATAGAGCTGCGGTACATGACTCATTGTGGTACATGACTCTTTTTGAATTATGGTTTTCTCAGGGTGTATGCCCAGTAGTGGGATTGCTGGATCATATGGTAGTTCTATTTGTAGTTTTTTAAGGGACCTTCATACTGTTCTCCATAGTGGCTGTATCAATTTACATTCCCACCAACAGTGCAAGAGGGCTCCCTTTTCCCCACACCCTCTCCAGCATTTGTTTGTAGATTTTTTGATGATGGCCATTCAGACCAGTGTGAGTTGATACCTCACTGTAGTTTTGATTTGCATTTCTCTAATGATTAGTGATGTTGAGCACCCTTTCATGTGTTTGTTAGCAATCTGTATGTCTTCTTTGAAAAAATGTCTGTTTAGGTCTTCTGCCCATTTTTGGATTGGGTGGTTTGTTTTTTATTGAGCTGCATGAGCTGCTTATAAAGTTTGGAGATTAACCCTTTGTCAGTTGCTTTGTTTGCAAATATTTTCTCCCATTCTGAGGGTTGTCTTTTCATCTCGTTTATGGTTTCCTTTGCTGTGCAAAAGCTTTTAAGTTTCATTAGGTCCCATTTGTTTTTGTTTTTATTTCCATTTCTCTAGGAGGTGGGTCAAAAGGGATCTTGCTGTGATTTATGTCATGGAGTGTTCTGCCTAGTTTTCCTCTAAGAGTTTGATATTTCTGGCCTTACATTTAGGTCTCTAATCCATTTTGAGTTTATTTTTGTGTATGGTGTTAGGGAGTGTTCTAATTTCATCCTTTTACATGTAGCTGTCCAGTTTTCCCAGCACCACTTATTGAAGAGGTTGTCTTTTCTCCATTCTATATTCTTGCCACCTTTATCAAAAATAAGGTGACCATATGTGCATGGGTTATCTCTGGGCTTTCTATCGTGTTCCATTGACCTATATTTCTGTTTTTGTGCCAGTACCGTACTCTCTTGATTACTGTAGCTTTGTAGTATAGTCTGAAATCAGGAAGTCTTATTCCTCCAGCTCCGTTTTTCTTTCTCAAGAACAATCTTGAATCTTAACGTTGGCGAAAAAACATCTAAGATATAAGCTAGCAGAGAGAGTAAGATTCCATTTAGACAAAGCTCAAAAGCAGGCAAAATTAAAATTGAGTGTGGTGTATGCATAAGTGATAAAATTTTTTTTTACTAAAGCAATAAAGTTAGGAAGGTAAACTCAAGACACTTGTTACCTCTGGGGAGAGGAAGGCAACTGTGAATAGAAAGGATAACTTCTTTGATATAGGACTTCTTTGATTTGGACAATGTTCTGTTTCTGGTTGATGGTTAAGTAGATAATAGCATCATAGTGGTTTAACGGTACATTCATATTTTAATCACTTTATTGTAAGCATATTTCACAATGAAAATGCTTTGCAAAAACCAAAACTTCAATAAATCACATAAATATGTAGCATATTCTGTGAGACCCTACACCAAGGCACCTTGAATACTATATACTGTTTCCTCAAATTTCCTTATTTAAGTTATTAAAAATATACATAAAGTAACAAAAATGAGTGATCATCATGTATGATCATGGGTAGCACATAATTAAATAGTGCCTGAAGTGAGGGTCTTAGGAAGGCAAATTAGAGGCAGAGAATGTGTAGGTATGGAAAGCATGAAATATGTCAGCTCTTAATATCATTATTGTCAAATATTATATGGTGAAAATAACATCAGAACACGGCACATGATCAATGTAAATTAGCTGAAGAGAGGCATGGCTAGTATTTGTGCAATACTAAGATGTGTCAAGAATCCGATAACAGGGACTTACCTGGTGGTGCAGTGGTTAAGAACCCGCCTGCCAACGCAGGGGACATGTGTTCGATCCCTGGTCTGGGAAGATCCCACATGCTGTGGAGCAACTAAGCCCGTGCGCCACAACTACTGAGCCTGCATTCTAGAGCCCGTGAGCCACAGCCACTGAGCCCGCGTGCTGCAACTACTGAAGGCCACGTGCCTAGAGCCCATGCTCCACAACAAGAGAAGCCACCGCAATGAGAAGCCCACGCACCGCAATGAAGAGTAGCCCCCGCTCACTGCAACTAGAGGAAGCCCATGAGCAGCAATGAAGACCCAACGCAGCCAAAAATAAATAAATTAATTAATTTAAAAAAAGAATAATTAAGAAAAAAGAATCTGAGAACACACAATAATCTTAAAGACAAATAATGGATAAAAGAATTTAGACTAAAATAGAGTTTTCATCTCAAATCTATCTCTGAAAAGATGTTGCATTCTCCATCAGGATAACATAAAGGGATCATTTAATAGGTTTCTCAACTAGCTTTTCTTTTAATTCAATCATTTTGCCAGTTTTGTGACTATCGTAAAAGGCACATAATTAGAAGTTCCTTTTTTTACAGTCACAAAAAACAGGTAACATGAGTGTTAAAATCACTATGCCAAATAATTGCAGAATTAAAGAGCTTTAACTTATCTGGTCCAAATCCTTTATTTTACTGCTTGGTTGAGTTGTCTGCCCTTTTCTGGAAATTGCATTAGTCAAGCTAATCTATACATCTATTTTTAAAACACTTTAAAATATTCAAACACTGATTTCTGCCCCAACTGCATTCTGTGAAGATAGACTGATGTGGTTCAATACTAATTCACTTGCGGTATTTTCATTTTCAAGATTGTATGGGCAATAAATTTTTGTCTAAGATAATTAATTAAAAGAACAGTAATATACTGTAGTTAGATTTTTTAAATACCAAGAAGTCTTACACTAATCATTTTAGTGCTGATTGAGGCAACAGATAACCCTTTATTTCTCATTTAAGCAAATGTTCACACAAAGCAGAAATTAAAGACCTATAGAAAGATCATTGAGAAAACTCAAGCTATCTACCTTAAACTGTCATTGTCAATACCTTGGTTATCTCCTTCTAGACACTGCCTGTGCGCCTGCATTTTTGCAGAATGCAATCACACCCTATAATTTAATCTAACTTTTCCCTTAGTAAATAATATAAATAGTTCTAAAGGTCAACAAACGTGTACCTACAGCCCCCTTTAATGGCTTTAGCATATTCTAATACAGGGACACCCCAGACAAAGTTTAACCAACCCCAAGTGGCTGGACATTGAGATTCTTTTTAAACAGCAAACCACAAAATGAGTGAGAACAGGTTTACCTGTCTGAAGACTAATCTCAATTAAATTAATACCGTGCCTTTGTAGGCAATGTCCAGAATACGCAAATCCATAGAGACAGAAAGAAGACTAGTAGTTTCCGGGGGCTGGGGATGCTGGGGTGGGGATGGAAAGTGACTGCTAATGGGCCCAGGGTTTCCTCTGGGGTGATGAGAATGTTCTGGAACTTCACAGTGGTGATGGATAGACACATTGTGAATGTATTTTACCACAATAAAAAATATGAATACTAGAACTTAAACACAAACCAAAAAAAAAAAAAATCTTCCACTAAAAATACTTCCAAGTGCTCTAATTTTCCTCTGATTTTATAAATCAAAACCAAATGTTTATTTTTAACCACTTTGTTGTCTTGACCACTAGGTGTTTTCATCTAGTATCAGAGACTGGCAAATACAAGACAGAACGTGAGTGCAACATTGAACCCCTTGAGTTTGAAGTATCTGTCTAGTTGGCAACTAAAAATATAAATCTGATTGCAGAGAGAAATATAGCCTAAATATTTATAACCAGAAGCCAGAAGCCAACTGGTGGTAAAAGAACAATGAATATTTATGAAATATTATATAAAGTCTCACTAATACAAAAACATCAAGATTATTATGAGCAAATGGTAGGAAAATTAACTTTTAAAATGCATATTGATTGGGTTTGGAGAAACCTCTTTTAGCCTGCTGAAATGATTAATAAATAAGCTTCTGAATCCTCATTCATCACCAACCTTGGGAAGCCTGGAAGAGACTTGGAGATGATTTTTAAAATTAAAAAAAAATTTTTAATTGTGCTAAAATTCACATTAACATAAAATTTACCATCTTCGCCGTTCACATTGCTGTTCAAACATCTCCATGATTTTTTTTCTTAAACTACCAACCTTCATGGATGTTTTATTTCCCCTTTTATGCTAAGAGAGCACATCACAAACTCACTCATTTCTGTCATTCTGTCTCTTTGTCAAGAAACAGAGTTCTAACCCCAGGGTAACTCTAACCAGCAGACAACAGGATGATCTTTTTTTTTTTTTTTAACATCTTTATTGGAGTATAATTGCTTTACAATGGTGTGTTAGTTTCTGCTGTATAACGAAGTGAATCAGCTATACGTATACATATATCCCCATATCCCCTCCCTCTTGCGTCTCCCTCCCTCCCACCCTCCCTATCCCACCGCTCTAGGTGGTCACAAAGCTCCGAGACCTTTTAATGACTCTAATTCAAGTCCTAACTTGAATGGGAGAGTCCTCCCCTGCTTCAGTGAAAGCAGCAGAGGGCATCAATGTCAAAATCAAGCCTAGTGGCCCTGCTGGGAATCCTTAGTGGGAGGGTGTTGCTGTCAGGGGCCACAGCAACAGGAGCTGTAGACCCTGAACCTGGGATTAGCTGCTTCTAAGACTGTGGCTTAAGAACCCACCGGACGTCCCAGAACACTGCAGAAGCCCCAGAGCCCTTGCCAGGAAAAAGGCAGCCTTCTGGGGGCTTAAGTCCCAGGGCTTCTACTGTTCCTGAGATCCCCTGCATTCTCCTTGGTGGTGCTCACCCACACCTAGAGGCCAGGGGAAGCGAGGGCTATGCCCAGTTAAGTACTTTCCAAGGCACCAGGCAACAGCCCACAAACCTACAACAGTTCCCAGGCATCTGAGTAGCTGGTAAGCCACAGGGATGATGTGCACCATTAACACTTCTCAATGCTGTTATCTGCAATGACAGAGGACCACTGCATGCTAAACAAACACACCTTCTCTGAGTGGAGGTGCACCCCTGGTCTCAGGGAGAGACCACATCAGATGGGGGGGCATCTCACCATTCAGAGCAAGAACAGCGGCGCCATAGAAACCCCCGCGGGAAGTACCAGGAGCCCAAAGGACTAGAACAAACTCGGGGGACATCAGGGGGTAAGCGGGCTTCACAGGAAGGGGTTCTCGAGCAGCAGTCGTACTGGAGACGGGCAAAGTCAGGCACCTGCAAGTGCTCAGGACGGTGGAGCAAGGCGGAAGGAGGACTAAAGCCCAGTCCTGGGTGCTCTATTCAAGTACTAGGTAGTCCATCTTCATTCCAGAGAAACTAGAAACCTAGTGGCTCAGGGCAGAAAAAGGGCAGAGAGATGAGTGGTGGTGATTCTGCACGTGGCAGCTGGCCTCACAGAGCATTTAACTCCGTCTGGTGATACCCAGTGGGTGGGCGACCAAAATGGTCCATGGAGATGTGACAACTGCAGAGGAAAGTCAGATTTGACTTGTCCTGTGCACAGTGCATTTGCCCCCAGTTCTCAGGAAGGGGACCGTCATAAATCTTTCACAAACAATGACACGACAAAAAGTTTGCAACATTTTCCATGTGGCATCTCTGGGTAATCCAATAGGGATTTTCCAGAATGAGCACATTAATTTCCTCTGTCAACCTAAATGATGTCCTGATAGAAAGAGAAACCCCCAGTTACAGAGGCACTATTCAAAATTATTCCCACAGGAAAAATAAATGTATATCACACCTCGAGGCCCTCCCGAAACCAGCTGCAAGGCTGATGGACCAGATTATGTGCAGAGAGAAAGCAGAAGAGTCTCCTGGCAGAATCCCTACATCAAATGACACTACCGGCCACCAATCTACTACCAAGATATAACGGCCATAGAAAATCGAAGTTGTACAGTGGAGAATGAGGATTGCTGCCCACAATACCTTCCAGGAGGAGATAACCACCGAAGGCAGCCTTTGAACCAGCTCTTAGAACAGGCTGGGTTACAGGAAGAACTTTCTACAACTTTGGGGTTGAGCATTTTGCTGGATGTATTGGAGGCTTGCTTTCTATGGCGTGGTGTAGACTTGGAAAAGGGCTCTGAGGTCGTCCTACTGGAGGCCTGGCCAGGCTGCCATCAAGGAGCTTGGAGCTGCCTCGGACAATCACTCCACACCCTGATTTATTCACTGGCAGCAGCTGGCACCAGGCAACTCAGGGCTAATGTGTCCCACGTCAGCGCTATTTTTGAGATCCCCACAGCATTAAAAAATGCAGAGATGCCAAGGTATAATCCTTCAATGGTGTTATTTTAATTGTTTACATATGAATACTTCAAACACTAAACACATTATAAGGCGATATAGTTGTGCTATTCAGAAGAGAATAAAAGAGATTAAAAATACTAATTTTGGGTACACTGTAAGTGGTGTGATCCAGCAGTGAGACACAGATTTGGCCATATGAGGAATACATTCTACTTTCAGTCTTGTGTCTCCTTGCCCTGAAGTTTATCCTTTTTTGAAGATAATGGGGAGAGTCTAAGTGTGGGGTTTGGGCCTATGGCTCTCCTGTCCCTCCACCCTCACCCATGACACTCCCAGTGGACTCAGCATTTTAAGCCTCCCGATCTTCGTGCATGGTTGAAGAAAAGAGTGGGAAGGGGAAATGACCAAATTTTAACCACATTTCCAGCATTTCCTCTGTGCATGGAGAAAAAGAACCACTTGCTACAATGAAATGTCCTGGTAGGTCATAGATGTGCCGGTAAAGATAGTCTACTCCTTCTCGTGGCAAAGTCAAGTCCCCCGTTTCAGCAACAGATTCAGTATTGTGAGCAGCTGATTTCTCTATAACTGGGAGTTCAAAGCAAACCCACAGAAGTGCCAAGATAGTTCAAGGAGGGAAAGGATGGTGCATTTGTTTACCACAGCTGCCATAAAAAATACCACAAACTGGGGGACTTAAGTGAAAGAAATGGCGTTATTTTAAATGTTTGGAGTTCTGGAGTTTGCAAGTCTAAGATGAAGGTGCTGGCAGGGATGCTTCATCCTGAACCCTCTCTCTCGGCTCGCGGGTGGCTTTCTTCTTGCCGTGTCTTCACAGGGCCTGTCCCCTGTGCCAGCACGTTACTTATGTCTCTTCCTCTTCTCTTAAGGACACCAGTCACATGGGATTAAAGACCTAATCTCCAAATACAGTTACCCTTAGGGGGTAAAACTTCAACACATGGATTTGGGTGGGGGGTGAGGGCAGGGGTCATAATTCAGTCCACAACAGATGGTCTTTTCAACAAATGGGATTGGGCCTTTTGGATATACAAGTGCCAAAAAAGTAATCAACTTAGACCCTTACCTCACACCATATACAACAATAAACCAGAATGGATCCTGAACCTAAATGGAAAACATGTAGGAAGAAAGTAAATGCAGAACTTTTTTGGGAGGAAACATAAGAGAAAATCGATCTGATCTTGAGGTACAACACCAAAAGCATGCTCCATGAAAGGAGAAAATGATGCACTGGACTCTGCACCAAACGTTCTCATTTAATTCTTCCAACGACATTATAACGTAAGTAATATTCTCATTTTACAGATGAAGACGTTGAGGCTTAGAGAGGTCAAGTAGCTTGAACAAGGTCCTAGAGTCAGGGTACTAAAGTCAGGGAGCTCTTTCAACGTATGCTAACAGCTGCCTTCCCACTGGGCATATTCCAGAGAGAAATAGAACCCACACTGATACCTCAATAGAATCAGAAAACATTTTCTAAAGCTGAGTGCAACCAAATTGTGGTTTGGGGATCTACGTATTATCTCCAAGTTTTGAAATATCCAAACTTCCAGCTTTCGGTTGTGAGATGTTGCTTGCATAGGCTGGGGAGAAATCTCAAGGGCCAGCTTTGTACATAACTTGAAAATAAAGTTTAAAAAAATCTTTTGCAGGAAAGAAGCCATTTTTATTTTGGCCAATGTAAAATACAACCGTTCAACATTCCTTTTCTCTACTCAGTATTCTGTAATAACCTAAATGGGAAAAGGATTTGAAAAAGAATAGATATATGTATATGTATAACTGAATTACCTTGCTGTACACCTGAAACTAATACAACATTGTAAATCAACTATACTCCAATATAAAATAAAAATTTTAAATAAAATAAAATAAAATTTGTGATTGACATTAAAAAGAAAGGTATCAGTGGGCACCAAAAGTCTGAGACATACAAGCCCATGTAATGAGAGGAATGAATCCCAGGAAGCTGAGCACAGATGTTGTCAGAGGAATGGCAGGTGCGGGGAGAGGGGAGCGAAACCACGCAGCACTGACAGAGCAGAACAGAATGGAAGAGAACAGAAGCACAGTGGGCTCTGCACCCACTGGAGTTTTCCTACATAGAAAGAAAAGTCAGAGTGGTCTTTACATACCTCTACAATACACCACTTCTCCCAGGCCCAAGGTTAAAACTGAATTTAATATATCACATCAGACCACTATGAAGAATACTCTACAAAAATTATGATGATGTCATCTGTAAATACCCACTGGTATCAACACCTTTAAATTATGAGTTGGCATTTTGGTTTATTAGGAAGCTCCTTCAGATGTATTAAAAATCTGTTTACTCTCATTATTGATTTTTTTTGATAAATATATTATCCAGAGAGGTCATATGCAGTGATTTCCCTGGAAAAGCTGACATTTATTCAATGATATTTACTTTACTGAATTAAGTAGCAATATATGCTCATATATCTTTGCGGTATCTGGGAACTTATCTTCTCAGAGTTAAGGTAAGAGAATATCTGTTTTATAGAAATATTAGGGCATGGTTTAATAACACAGGGCTTAGGAAAGGCTCTACGTGTGTAAAATCTATCAGTTATGGATTAATTCTTCACTGACTTTTATATCAAAACACCATGAAGCTAAAGTTAATTCTCAAAACTTATTTTAGTAAATTAACTGGAATTTTTAATGGCACTTCTTTAAAGAAAAAGAGAGCTTCCCTGGTGGCGCAGTGGTTGAGAGTCCGCCTGCCGATGCAGGGCACACGGGTTCGTGCCCCAGTCCGGGAGGATCCCACATGCCGTGAAGCGGCTGGGCCCATGAGCCATGGCCGCTGACCCTGCACACCCGGAGCCTGTGCTCTGCAACGGGAGAGGCCACAACAGTGAGAGGCCCGTGTACCGCAAAAAAAAAAAAAGAAAAGAAAGCCAACATTATATTCAATTTCAAGTAATTTTTTCATATAATAATTTACCGGGAAGTACTCTATGACCTTTTCTTAAATGAAATCCTCTAAGGCCAAGTGTGGCAGGGGCTACAGGCTAGTCACTCAATGTTCTATATTTCCTTCTGCAGGGGAATCTCACTAAACTGTACCCCCAGCTGCCATTGCAGGTTGCAGGGACCCCCCCTGAGTTTTTTCTCTCCCCTTCCAAGTCTGGTCCATAGAAACTTCCCATGTGGATCCTCCACAGACTTTCCCCTTTGCCGTCTAGATGTCCACTTGAGGGCAATCTTGGAGAATGCATGTTAAAGACGGCAGAGTCATTTTTGGGCTTTCCTGGTGGCACAGTGGTTAAGAATCCGCCTGCCAATGCAGGGGACATGGGTTTGAGCCCTGGTCTGGGAAGATCCCACATGCCGTGGAGCAACTAAGCCCGTGCACCACAACTACTGAGCCTGCGCTCTAGAGTCCACGAGCCACAACTACTGAACCCGTGCGCTTAGAGCCCATGCTCCGCAACAAGAGAAGCCACTGCAGTGAGAAGCCTGCGCACCGCAACGTAGAGTAGCCCCTGCTCGCCGCAACTAGAGAAAGCCCGCACGCAGCAATGAAGACCCAACGCAGCCAAAAATTAATTAATTACTTTAAAAAAATAAAGCTGGCAGAGTCCTTTTAAATCTGGACGTTTGTCTGGAACGGGGTTCCCAACCCCAAAACCTCCAAACCGGAACCACTCTAGACTATTATATACATGGAAAATAAACATCTCCAGTGTTAAGGCACTAGGATTCTGAGATTTATTTGTCATGGTATCTACTACATCTCTGTACTCTATAAATTCTTAGCAAAAAACAAAGAGCTTCATTTTCTTTAGAAAGCTCTTTAATTTGAAAATAAGGAACTAGATTAGATCACAGGATCTATTGAGTTTGGATGAGTCCTATTCTCAGAACTCATTCAGTAAGTCAATAGACATTTGTGGCATCATCACGGCACTTGCTTTACAAAGTAAGGGAAAATGCCTCCCATGAATGTAATTAATGATTTGACTTGGAAAACAACCTATTTGTAAACTGTGTCTTCAAATTATAGAGAAAGTCTAACACTACAAAAATATGATAAACTACTAGCTCCTTAGAGAACAATGCTTTTGGTCACAATTAGGGTTTTTATTTACTTGTTTGGGAGTCGAGTTGTTTTCCATTTTTTGTTAACCAATTCTCACTTGCAATTCTCAAGTGTTAGCAGCTGCTCCCATGAATGACCCCAGGATGTTACCTTTCTTTCCTTTTTAATGCACTGGAGGAAAATTCATCAGCTCAGAAAGCACTGGACTTAAGAATGTGAAAACCAATCATTTTCCCCCATTGATTAGTAGAAATAGCAAGAAATGCAACAAATATCATGATGTTAAAGGGCTTCACAACAATTAATATTTTTGGAAGGTTTTGTTGAGCTTGTCAAAGATGGGGTCTTAGATAAGCAATCCCTTCTTTAACTCACTGGAACTGAATGGTATAAGTTAATCAAGAAGGAAAGAAAAGAAAAAAATCACTTGAATCAAAAGACTCCTTGGGGCTTCCCTGGTGGCGCAGTGGTTGAGAGTCCGCCTGCCGATGCAAGGGACACAGGTTCGTGCCCCGGTCCAGGAGGATCCCACATGCCGTGGAGCAGCTGGGCCCGTGAGCCATGGCCACTGGGCCTGCGCGCCCGGAGCCTGTGCTCCGCAACGGGAGAGGCCACAACAGTGAGAGGCCCGTGTACCGCAAAAAAAAAAAAAAAAGACTCCTTGGAACCAAGACTGTTTTACAATTTCTCTTCGTGTGAGTTTTATGGAAAGAGGCAAATGAGGATAGCCTCTCTCTACTTCCCATGCTGATCTCAGAAAAAATCTGTGACCAAAGTTTACCCTGCCGGCTGAAAAAATATCTGACCCCTGGGATTTACGCTGAATCACAGAAGGCTGTGGCCTGCAGAGGGATCACAGAGGGTTTAAACCTGCTCCCTGGGGGTGCAGGGGGTTCTCTGCTCTTTGCTTTGCCGTGCATATGTCATCAAAGAAAATATTGTTCTTATGTGCTGGGGAAGGTCGCTAATGATGAAGACCTTATGAAACACAGGAATAAATACCAGCTCTTAACCGGGCCGAAGGAGAGAAAGGGAAGGGGAGCAGAGGGCATGGCTGTTAGCTCATTTGCAGAACTTGACACTGCATTTTATAAGTGCAGCAATGTCACAGGGGCAAGAAGCAGTCCATCCAATGAAAGAGCAAAGAATTGCACGTCTCCATCTGCTGGGGGACTTGAGGAACTGCCCAAATTAGAAAGTGACTTGGCTTTATGCTGATTAAAATTCTTATTAAAGACACACTGAATCACTTTGCTGTACACCTGAAACTGACACAACATTGTAAATCAACTATACTCCAATATAAAATAAAAATTAAATTAAAAGTGTTTTTAAAAGATACATTAAATAAGAAAAGAAACTACCACCTCATTTCAGGGGTAAGAAAGTGTGACTGGCCATACCAGTCACTACTACATATTTTTGTCACTTAAAGGTTTCAATGAAACAAATAACACTCCATTTCTTTGATCAGTGTCAGGGCAAACAATGTATGAACCAAGTATAGGCATTTTATAGAGACATACTCTCCATGAGTGAGGCTGCCCTTCCCTCCACGCAATTGTACTTGAGAAAGGAGAAGGGTGTATCTCGGCATCTTGGGGCAGCTGTGGAGCCCAGCCACAGCCGATGGGCAGATGGCGACTTCTGGCTCTACATCACATCCATCAGACCTTCTTAGGAAGCCTCGTTAAAGTGTTCTCAGCCTGCAGGGGACTCCAAATAACAAGGACTTTCTAAAGTGAGTCCCAGGCTTCAAAAGCCACCATAATGGGTAAGCAATTAGTAGATTAAATTAATCCTTAGTAAGTCCCTGCCACTTCATGAATTTAATTTTCTTTTCTTCCGTTCAGCACATTATTCTATCTTAATACTTGGTCTTTCTGAAAGGCAAGGCATCGCCTCCTTGTATTGATACTTTAGGTTGTCCACGATGTTCTTTACCTCTTAGGATACAAAAACAGTGCCTGCCCACAGCAGGTGCTTCCTAAGGATTTATTGGAAAAGGAGAAAAGGTTCTAGCACTAGAAAGAGCTAGAAAGGTCATCCACGTCTGTCTTCTTCCTCAAGATTAAGTATTAACTACCTCTCATAGCTGTAAAAATCTATAAAGATTACCAGATTCCCCCGTTAACTCTTTCCACGGCTAAATTATTATTAAACTCAAAAAATGTTTCCCCGTCATGCCTTTTAAATATTAGCAAATCCTGTTAGAACTCATGTCTTTGGAAATAAATGTGTTATCTCACATAAAGGGCTATTGATAGGAGATGTGTGACTGGTAAGTTCACCTAAGAATTTGTTATCAATTCATATGCAATTTCTATCAAGCACAATTTCTAAGTCTCCCTGAATAATGCTCAGCTGTCTTTATAACACTGTGTCGCTATGCACTTCATGATAAAGGGGTTGACATTATTTTATCACGACAATATATACGACAGTTCCACAATTAAAAATCTTAGAAGCAGCACTACTGAACGACTTTATACAGGCTTATTCATAAGGAATAAGTTTAAATAATTCACTTTATCCAACCCACAGCTGTCCAGAAAGCCTACACACAATTTCAAATCTATGAATATTAATCCTACTCTCAAATTCTTCTAGAGCACGAGATTTCATAAACTCCACTTCATACAATTTGTAATATTCACAGTTGTGTGGCTTCATACAATGTAACTCTGTGTATTATTTCATTTAGAATGAGTATTTATTAGTGAAAAGAAAATACTTTTCAACAATAGGAACAAACTATTTATATTGTCTTTATTCAGAAAAAAAAATGTGAATTATAACACTCAAGGATATCCTTTTTTGCAATAGTTGACCGTCGAACAATGCAGGGGTTAGGGGCACCAACCCTCCGCTCAGACAAAAGTTCTGGGTATAACTTAGAGGTGGTCCTTCTGTATACACGATTCAGTTGGGCACCCGCGATTCAGCCAACCATGGGTCATGTGGTACTGTAGTGTTTACTATTGAAAAACATCTGCATATAAGTGGAACCACACAGTTCAAACTCATGCTGTCAAGGATCAACTGTATTTACAAAACCCTTTCCCCTTCTAGACTCCTCCAAGCCTTTAATTGTCAATCATCAAGGGAGGCATATCTCTTAAGATGATCTACTTCAGCGGTTCTCAAAGTATCTTCTAGGGACCCCTGAAATCCCCAAGTTACTTACAGGGAGTCCACAAGGTCAAAACTGTTTTCCTGAGAGTAATAGGACATTATTTGACTTTATTATTCCCATTTTTCTCTCAGTTACTAACAGGTGTACATCATTGCTCTGATGGCTAATGGAGTGCACGTACTCTGATGTACACTGTTTTCAAAATTATTCAGTTTTCATTCAACCCAGAAAATATAAATAGAAACTTCCCACATGATCAGAAGTTCTTTGGATATTTCAAAAACAATCTTAAGGGTGTAAAGGGGTCCTACGACCAAAGAGTTTGAGAACCATTCAACAAACAACCCCAAAATCTCAGTGGCTTCACACAGGAAGTTTTTCTCTCACTCAGGCACATGACCCCTGCACTCAGTTGCGTGCGTGCGTGCATGTGTGTGTGTGTGTCTGTGTGTGTGTGTGTGTTGGCAGCAGGGTTGGGTTTCAGGAGGAGTCGTTTCTACATTTTGTCACTCAGGCACCCAGGCTAAAAGCATCGCAATCACCAAGGCAGGAAAAAGGGAAGAGAACACAGGGAATCTGGCTCTAAAAGCTTTTGCCTGAAAGCGACACGTGTCACTTGAACGCACAGTCACCAGCCACAGCAGGTGTGGCCACATCTACATCAGAGGGCACAGAGGTGCACATGCTTCCCTGTTTCTAGAACATGGGAGCTGGAAGCAGTGACTCAACACCCCCACCCCGAAATACCACAGGGTTCTCCCTTCAGGTGGAGATGCTCCACTTCCCAGCATCTTGTCCCAGAGTTATTCACCCTCATGACCACGTATTAACGGGGCCTCACAAACCATTTCAGGAAACATGCGGAGAGACGCTACTGAAATACGACATACACAGGTTCACATATTTCAATTGTTTTCTACTTCAAAACAATTGCAAAACATCAAATCTAAACAGAATATGGATGGTAAAGGCTTGCCAAAGCTAGTATACAGTGCTATTGTGTAAAATGGGTATTAAATGCCTCTGTTTGACCGACATGTAAAACCAATTATTTATAATAATTTGTGCCATCAACAAATGTCCAACACCTTTTTATAAGAGCAAGACCCAGATCAATTCAAATAAATTAACATTCCTGTCTGAAACGACTCATCATCCAGCCCAAGTAACACATTCACATGTCAGTGGGGGCTGCCCCATGACCCGTCCGCTGAAAAATACAAACTATCATTTTGTTTTCCAAATAACAAGCATTGATTGCAGTGTTAGAAAGGTTACTCGTCATCAGCTCAGTCACTGAGCTGCTGGTAAATTGCAGCCTGTCACTCCACAGGGAGCCAGGACCATGGTGGGGGGGGTACTCAGGCACATTGTGTTTATACAGTACAATTGGGGAGGTGACACCATTTCCACAAGGTGTGTGTTTAACAGGCCGGGTGTCACGGTCAACAGAGATGGGAAGAGGAAGCAGCATGAAAGGAATGACTATAAGAGAGGTCTCATCATTTCCCAAGATGCCCCCAGAAACCTACTGATTCCTATTTGCCTTAAACTTGCCTGGATCAAACCCAGCCTATGTCTCCAAGTCTTATGCCAAAGATTTCAATATTTTGTACATTTTCTCTGGGTCACAGAAGAAAAGATGTTCTCTAGAAGGAACCAGGAGAAATAAAATTAAGAAGCACCTCTGTATTCGGAAACCTGAAGCATTCAAAAAAGAACAGGGCATTGGAAAAAACAGCTTCCCGTGGTATCCTCTCAGAGGGCGCCGCTGTATTCACGTGTTACCCCGCACATACGGGGTACAGTCAGTTGCATAATGGGTTGTCTGGATGTGTCGTCCACCACAGAAAGGAGTTAGGATGTCCAGCCGGCAATTAATTAAATAGCCGTATTTATTTCCCTTTCAACCACTTAAAGCTTTTAAATATCACTTTAAGATATAATTTATCACAATCTCCTAGGATAAAATATCTGTCAACTATGAATTAAAGTCCACTTATTTAATGATCCGCTCAATCATTTCATGAAGCTTGCCAAGAAATCCTTTATGAATTTTTCTGTGTTCAGCCCCACATTATGGATGAGATACAAATGAATTCAAGCATGTACCCAAAAATAAAATGTAATAATTCCTTATGCGTCTTCTTACAAAGTTCCAGTTAGCCACCAAAATATCTACCAATAGGATAACGATCTTTATACTTGATTCACCCACCAAGGCATAAGACCGCAGCGTGAAGCATCTGTCCTATTTTAGAAAGTCCTAAAATTATATCCCTGAAGTGTGTCACTGTACATGGGCCCATCAGCTCCACTAAACTTCTCCGGTGAAGACCAAGGAATCAACCCGAGATGCTCAGAAGGGAAAATGGGAGTCAACCTAGGCTTCTTAAATATAAATATTTTCAGTGTGATTTGACAGGATAGCTTTTTGCCTAAAAGGCATCTGTGGATAAGAATCTCATTGGCACTAAGACAGTGAAGCTCCATGTGTCTTTTGTTTCCCACGTTTATAGTACAAATTTTGCTTAGTTTTAAAACTATAGAAAAGTTGAAAAAGTAGTATGATAAATGTTTATACATACTTCACCCAGGCTTAACAACTGTTAACATCTCACCACATTTGCACACATACTGTCACACACACACACACACACACACACACTTTTTAACATGAATCTCCCAAGAACAAGGAAATTCTCCTACATATTCCTATGCTTTGTGATAGGATACTTATTTACTAACCAAACTTCCTTCTTTTTTTTTTTAACATCTTTATTGGAGTAAAACTGCTTTACAATGGTGTGTTAGTTTCTGCTGTATAACAAAGTGAATCAGCTATACATATACATATGTCCCCATATCTCAAACTTCCTTCTTACATCTTTTCCTGATCCCTCGTATGAGCAGTTCTTTCTTTTCCTCTCTGCAAACAGAGTCAATTCCTTTCTCGTTCCCTTTGTCAGAAATCGAGTCAAATGGCCTCCTTGCTGTGCATCATGCACCAGCTCAGGACGGCCTTTGGGAGTCTTTCCTCCAGCCTCGCCCCTTTCCTCCCCATCCGCAGTGCCTGCAGTCCCGACACTGTCTGCTCCTGAGCAGCCCTGGGCAAGCCTGTGCCCCCCCGCTGGCCAGCACTGCCGCGGGACAGGGCGATCCTTCTGCCCAGCAGGCCCACCTACTCCGGTCCCACTCATGCTTGCCTGGCCCCTCTCGGGTGCCACCTCCTCCATCAGACCTTCTGCTTGCCCTCACTCCTGGCCTCTGTCTGGGCAGCAGCCTGGCCCCCACCGGGGCACTGGGCCCACCACTTCTGTTCTGGAAGACTGGCTCTGGGTCATCGCTACCTCCCAGTGCCCGGAGCACACACAGGGCCTCACACAGCTGGAGGCCCGAAGAGGGAAGGGCCTTCCATCTCCTCCTGGTCTATGGCAAAAAGAACAACCCAGGCTTAACTAGTTCTTCTTTAAATGTATTCATCTCTTCCATTTCTTGGACCATGGGAGGCCCCGAAGGGGCTGAAAAGGGGCCTTTCCTCTGTGATGGTCTGGTCTGTGGCAGGCTAGAGACAGGGGTGACCGGACCCCGGTACCAGACAGAATGGCCCAGGCCTTCCCCACGCTGGTGTCTGTGTGAGGACAGCTTCATGCCACCAACAAGCTGCGAGCTAGCACACCAGCGGCCCACCCAAAACTCCTCTGACCCAAAGACCCTGCCTTCCATTAAGAGAGGCTGCCACTCCCTGGACCCGACTGGTAAGTCTTCCTCAGGTCTAGGGTTCTCTGGTCTTTGGTCCAGCCCCACTCGCCGCCCCTTTGTAGTCCAAGGTATCTCAAAAGATGGTAAGACTGTCTCCAAGTGTCCCATCAAAACCTGCTGTCCCTTCTCCCCACCCTCCTCCCTTCCAACAACGCGGCCAGGCCCAGCTCCAGGGCACCTGCACACAGAACACAGAGTACGTGGGCACCAGCCAGCACCTGGGTGTGAATTTCTCAGCCTGGCACCACAACTGCCCAGTGGACCCATGGCCCTGGACCCCGCCCTGGACCCTCAGCCCCTCCTCAACTCAGCCACAGAGAAATTTACAGCATCTATCACGATTGGCCTGCGTGTTTATTCCATTACTTGGTTTCACATAACTCTTATGGTGTCATCTTATACAATTTTACGGGAAATTAAGCAAGAAATAAACCTATTTTAAAAACACATATTGGGACTTCCCTGGTGGCACAGTGGTTAAGAATCTGCCTGCCAACGCAGGGGACATGGGTTCGATCCCTGGTCTGGGAAGATCCCACATGCCGCGGAGCAACTAAGCCCATGCGTCACAACTACTGAGCCTGCACACCTAGAGCCAATGCTCTGAAACAAGAGAAGCCACCGCAATCTCACCACAACTAGAGAAAGCCTGTGCGCAGCAACGAAGACCCAATGCAGACTTAAATTAATTAATTTTAAAAAACACAAACATATTTATATGTACAGGCTCACTTGTATACTTTTTAGCAAATATTTAGAAAATAGTCAGCCACTGTTCTTCCTTTTTGTAACAGTTTCCCAATCAGTCAGGACAGGAATTTAGAACAAATCTAAAGGAGAACATTTGTGGAACACTGAATATAAACTATTGAAATAAGTGTTCATACAAAATACGCTGGTCCCCTTGAAACACTTAACTATTAAAAATCAAGACACTTTTCAAAAACAGAATGACTGCCCTGATCTTGAATAAAAACTGAATCATAGGAAACATTATGCGGAATGAAATAAGCCAGACACAAAAGAACCGCTATTGCATGATGCCTCTTGCATGGGGTACCCAGAGTGGACCAATTCATAGAGACAGGAAGGAGGATGGTGGTGGCCAGGGGCTGGGGAGACGGGGGACGGGGAGTTAGCGTTTAATGGGTACAAAGTTTCAGTTTGGGAAGACGAAAAAGTTTCTGGAGATGGATGGTGATGATGGTTGCACGGCAGTGTGAATGTACTTAATGCCACAGAACTGTACTCTTTTTTTTTTTTTTTTTTTTTTTGTGGTACGCGGGCCTCTCACTGTTGTGGCCTCTCCCGTTGCGGAGCACAGGCTCCGGACGCGCAGGCTCAGCGGCCATGGCTCACGGGCCTAGCGACTCCGTGGGATGTGGGATCTTCCCAGACCAGGGCACGAACCCGTGTCCCCTGCATCAGCAGGCGGACTCTCAACCACTGCGCCACCAGGGAAGCCCAGACTCTAATCTTAAAAACGGTAAATTGGGGACTTCCCTGGTGGTGCAGACTTTGCCTTCCAATGCAGGGGGTGCTGGTTCCATCCTTGGTCAGGGAGGTAAGATCCCACATGCCCCAAGGCCAAACAACCCAAAACATAAAACAGAAGCAATATTGTTAACAAATTCAGTAAAGACTTTTACAAAAATGGTCCACACCAAACAAATCTTTAAAAAACATGGTAAATTGTATGTTACATGTTTTTACCTCTGAATGGAGCACACTGTCTACACTTATGTTAAAATGAGTCCACCCAGAGCCCTCTGCTGTTTAACTAAGAACTCCCCAAAGATCACTGATCTGAAATGGGGTTCTTTTGTTATCACCTAAAGTTATTTTTCTAAATTCTGTAACTTAGAAACTGCTGGCAGGATGCAATTCCGGTCCAGTTCCTTTCACCGTGTCTCATCGTTCACGTTTCAAAGCTATTGGAAACCCATTTTGAGCATCACCAGGGTGATATGAGTGAGATGCAGAGAGGATGCTCATCAAGGACCATCCTGCACCTTGGATGTCAGGCAGGGACCTCACTGTGGGACACGTGAATAAGATGCTCAAAGACAATAAACCGTGTCATTTCCTGAGTTCTGGAGCAGAAATATTCAGAATCAACTAAAATAACACCAAATTCAAAGACCTCCCCCACATTTTTAAAGTATTTTATAATACTTTTTATTACAAAGTTACACTTAATCATAAAGAAAATGTGTAATGTAGAAGTTGACAGGACAATTACCCCCAATCCTACCATCCTGGCAAAAAAAGTTCATATTTTAATGGACTTCTCTCAACTTGCTTTTCGATCCATTCAAAAATTATATGAAGATCTATACCTTTTGTTTCTTATTTGGTATCACTTAGAAGGGAAAATAGGAAATCGGCATGAACTGCCCGCTTCACAGAGAGTCCAAATTAAACTAAAAGATGAATTCCTACCAACTGCTCCTGGAAAGTTACTGAGTAATAAAAGGAGGACGTTTCTTGAATTCTGTGCTGGGCCAGGTAGGAGGCTACGTCTCTGAAGTGGATAATTTTGTCTCCCTTGGTCAATAACCCCATGAGGCAGGTTCTAAATGCCTTTCCAACACCTTCGGGATTCTGTAGGGCTGACAGCCCCCTCCCCCGGCAGAGTTCCCCCTGCCTCAGCCTCTGCCCCTGCTCTTCCCTCTGGGAGGACCACTCAGCCTCCAGGCCTCCTTGTCCCTGGTGGGACCCCCTCTCTGCTCACAGAGCGGCTGCTCCTGTCTGCCGCTCCCATCCCTTACTAAGCCCTTGTCCTGATTTAGTTTTTCTTCACAGCCCTAGAATGTCTCCCCATCACACTCTAAGTCTGTCTGCTTATCACAGCCCGCATGCCTCACAGTCAGCCAGAGCACAGACTCCATTATTGTCGCTCCAGCTCCTAGCGCCAGGCCCCCGGACATCACTCCACGAACATGTATCATGAACTAATCCTACACCCATGAGGAGCCTGAGGACCTGAGAGCTGAAGAGTCGGCCAAGGTCCACAGCTGTGAAGCCACAGAGCCAGAATCTGACCCGGGAGTGGGCAGCAACCCCACGGGGAGAGCCTTCCAATTCATTTCCAGAAGATCCAAATAGTTGCCACCTGGGAGGAAGGCTGCCCATGCCCCCCTCACTAGATGCAAGTGCTTGGGTGGGAAGTTGCCTCCCTGGCACTCAGAAAAGCAAAAATGGGGGCTTTTCTCTCCTATAAGCCTGGGGCAGGTGTATCTTCTCTGAACTTCAGTCCTCTTGGGTGTAAAACAGATATAACGCCGTCTGATCTCCCAGGGTTGTCATGAGGATCAGAGGATACACAGCAAAGAAGCAACTTTTGTCAGCTGCTAGGAGTCATGTACGTGTACAAGATTACTTTGGTTTATGAGGGAGAATTATCAGAAGGTACTGCACTGCCACTTGCCTGGGATTTCAATGTTTTTGCTCTTGCTTTTTGCTTTTTGTGTGTTTTTGAGACACAGCACAGCCAAGAAAGCTAAATTTGATGCTATGGTGTGCTGAGTCTGATGAACTAAATTTCATATTACCTTTTACGTTTTTACATCTAGAAAGTCATTATTTAATGAGGGGAAACATGGTCTCACGGGATCTGATCTTTTGGCAATCCAAGAATGATCTCACTAGACTGAGAATGTAGGTGCATCGCCAGGGAGGGGATCCTTATTTGGTTCGTTCAGCAATGGAGCCCAAGCATCTTGAACGATGCCTCGCCCGTAGCAGGTGTTCAATACATATTTGTTGAATGTTGACAGATTCAAAGAATGAAAGAAATAATTAAACAACTGTGCGAATGTTCTTTGCCAAAAATATTACTCACTAGATACACACTGAAATTTAAGGAGGAAAAATGTCTTTTCAAGCCCAAAGTTTTCTGCTCTTTGTCACTCAAAGAGCAGAAGACTCTACATAAGCCCTGAAGTGTGAATACATAGGACGTCTTCCCCAGGAGGAAAACATGCCTGGTGAACGCACCCCAAGAGGAAACTGCAATTCCTTTGTCTGTCAATCCATCATCTTTCCCCAAACAAATACATGCAGTCACTTTTTCTCCATTTTTGGGGCATCACACTAAGAGTCCACATTGCTCCTTCATCCTGCATGGCCCTCTCTCTGCCTTTCACATGGATACCCTCGGAAATGACTCAATCCTCAGTCACAATATCTCCACAAAGATCGGCAACCCCACCACTCCCAATCTGCATTATGTAAAACCAAGATGTGGAGGCCAAGTGAGGTTGCCCAGGATGCACACTATACAACCTGTATAGGAGCACTATACAACCTGGAAGAGTATTACATTCTCCCAGCACTAGGGCCCAATTTACTTCATTACAGCCTTTTTAGAGGTATGATGTTTTACGGGGACCATAGGGGTTATAAATAAATGTCAATTTTATAAGTATCAAATGGCTACGGTTGTAAGCTACCTTTACATTTTTAATATTATGGATGAATTTATTGCTAATTTTTTAAATTAAACAGGATCACATTTTCTAATACATAAGATATGGAATATGTTAACTATCCATTTCATAGAACTGGAGCACTAGGGTCCAAACACGAATACTTTAACAACATGTAAACACATCAACTATTCTCAAACTGTGCACATGTTTTTACACCACGAAACACTCCTAATCAAACACTTCTTAGTCTATAGGGATAATCATACAAGGCACTGCTCTATATAAAGTGATAGAAGCAATGGTACTATCAAAATGTACCAGGTTATCATTTGGTTACTTAATCAAGGGTTCTTGTGCTCAGAGTATAATCCTTATGGTAAAGTTTAAGAGAGTTGCCCATTGCTAATGGAGCTCAATGAATATGAAATGAACCACATGCTTTCCAGTAAAAGAGAAATCACATGTAGCATGCTTTCACCATCAGGAAAACTGTGTGGTTCAGAGCTAGCTGCAAAAGTATCATCAACTATCACATAAATGTTGGCTTGAAATACAAAAAAATTAAATGACATTTGGTATTTATTTTCCCTAACTATGTATTTCCATAGCTAACATCACAGCATCAGAATAGTTATCAACCAGCTTGTATAAAGCTCCAGACTGTATTTAAATAGTTTAAACGTGGTTAAAAAATAACCTCACACACGAAGATACAGAGAAACAAACCCTGCACACTGAAGCATCATTTTCCAAAAAGACACAGAAAAAGTAAACTTTAATTACAGTAAATTTAAAAATCAGAGTAAAAATTTTAGTCTATATCACCATCATAATTGTTAAATTCATCTTGGTAGATTATTTGCTTATTAGAATCACAAGAGTTCCACAAGGATATTGGTACTAAACAGTAAAGAATGTCACGGTGCTTTCCAATAGATAGCAAATTTATGGGAAAGATAGAGAAAATCCCTGATCATCACACTTTTTTTTCTTACTGATTTTAATAGCCCAATGTTTGGAAAAGAAGTCATCTGAAAGTGAAAGAAAATGTGAAAAAATGTTTATATGTTAATAGTTATAATATGAATACAGAAAATCATTACAATATAAGCCAGGAGTCCAAAACAACAATTAAAGCTGATGCCAAAATGGTCTAAGACAGAGGTTAGTATAATTGTTGTGGAAAGGTCCAGAAACGAGATATCTAGGCTTTGTGAACCCTACAGCCTCTGTTCCAACTACTCAGACTACTCAGCTCTGTCACTGCGGCCCAAAAGCAGGCACAGACAATATGTAACAAATGGGCATGGCCGTGTGCCAACAAAACTTCCTTCGTTTATGGACACTGAAATTGGAATTTTGTGTGCCACAAAATAGTATTATTATTATTTTGATTTTAAAAAACCATTTAGGACTTCCCTGGTGGCACAGTGGTTAAGAATCCGCCTGCCAATGCAGGGGACATAAGTTTGATCCCTGGTCCTGGGAGATCCCATATGCTGCGGAGCAACTAAGCCCATGCGCCACAGCTACTAAGCCTGCGCTCTAGAGCCCACGAGCCACAACTACTGAGCCCACGTGCCTAGAGCCCATGTTCCACAACAAGAGAAGTCACCGCAATGAGAAGCCTGCACACAACAACGAAGAGTAGCCCCGGCACGCCGCAACTAGAGAACAGCCCACGGGCTGCAACGAAGACCCAACGCAGCCAAAAATAATAAATAAATAAATTTATAATAAATAAATAAATAAAACCATGTAAAAACGGGGACTTCCCTAGTGGCACAGTGGTTGGGTGTCCACCTGCCAATGCAGGGGACACGGGTTTGAGCCCTGGTCTGGGAACATCCCACATGCCGCGGAGTGGCTGAGCCCATGTGCCATGGCTGCTGAGCCTGCGCTCTAGAGCCCGCGACCCACAACTACTGAGCCCGCGTGCCACAACTACTGAAGCCCACGCGCCTGGAGCTTGTGCTCTGCAACGGGACAGGCCACCGCAGTGAGAGGCCCACGCACCTAGGCGAGGAGTAGCCCCCACTTGCCGCACATAAAGGGGACCTGCACGCAGCAACGAGGACCCAATGCAGCCATAAGTAAGTAAGTAAATAAATAAATAAGTGAATAAAGTTTTTAAAAAATAATAAAAAATAAAAATGTAAAAACCATTCCTAGCATGTAAGCCACACCAAAAAAACAGCAGCTAACTGGCTGTGGCTGGCAGGATATAGTTTGCCAACCCTGGGTCTAAGGCATCACAGAACCAGCCTGCACGTGCAAGACCAAATACAAATACACATGTGAGAACAAATCCAACAATATTTTAAATAAAGGTTTTTAAAAATTAGCCCTTATAAAGTTATGGTCGTATCTGATCTTGCCACCCATTTACCCTGAGAAATTCATAAAACTAGTTTCTGTTTTAGTGTACGAAGGCCAGCCTTGGAATTTGGTTGTGAAAGGAATAAATTTTATACCTATTAATGAAAAGAGAGGAGGAAGAAGAGGCAAAATCCTGAAATTGAAGAGTATTTAAAACTCATGGCTGTATAGACATATTGGAAACTCAGTTTTCACATCCATACCTCAGGATAGTATATGCACGTTTACAAGACGGTAACTTCTAACAATGACATTTCATTGAGAACTTAACTTCTCACTTTTGGAGGGTAGGTCAGCTGGGCCCAAGTCCACGTCCTCCAAAAACACTGGGCTTACAGTAAGAAAACTGCTCTTAGAATACTTCTAGTCTATACCACACTTAATTCTATGCACTTTTAGATTGCTTGCTAGTTGTATTTTTGTAACCTTCTTTCCCAAGTAGGTAAGTTCCTAGAAAGAATCATTTCATAATCCTTCATCTCCCTCAGTAATCATGATTAGTATACACTAGGGCTCAAAGAATTTTTTTTTAATAACTAAAGTTTGTTTAATAAATAGTAGGAAAAAATACACGTATTTGCAGTTTGGGTAAACATTTTGTGTGTGTGTGTGTGGTACGCAGGCCTCTCACTGTTGTGGCCTCTCCCGTTGCGGAGCACAGCGCAGGCTCAGTGGCCATGGCTCACGGGCCCAGCCGCTCCGCAGCATGTGGGATCCTCCCGGACCCCCTGCATCGGTAGGCGGACTCTCAACCACTGCGCCACCAGCGAAGCCCTTGGTAAACATTTTCATGTGGTGGAAGAACTATCCATTTTCAGGAGCCTTATCTGGACCCATGTCCATAGGCAGAGTCAGAGGAGAGACGACCCACTGCTAGTCTTCCCCCAACTCCCTCCAGACCTGCTGATACCCAAACCACCCACATGTCCTAACCCTAACCCAAAACTTGCACCTGTTTGGGGGTAGGTGTTGAGGATACATCTTATGTAACCGTCAGAAACCAGATGGAATTGACAAAAGTGTTAGAAAAGATAACATTCAGAGATCTTAAGTTACAAAGTCCTAATATATATCACCAAGTATTCTATTAGTCAACAGAAGAAAAACAAATTCAAGCAGAATGTTTAATGCCCCCACTTCATTCTTCCAAAGGCAGGAGGGCCTTCAAAGGCCAAATACTTGCAAGGTCACTCTTCCTGTGTTGCTTCAATTACCCAACTGACTATTCCAGGGTGCAACTGGTCTCTGATACGTGTAACCATTTTTGTAATGGCCTCTACTAGAAACCCATCCTTTCTATATTTAAAGCTTGGACATCTTGGTCTGAGATGGTATTATGGGACATCAGAAAGAAGTAAAGGACAAGATGGTAACAAGAAGCTACACCTCCCCCTCCTTCGAGGACAAGATGGTAACAAGAAGCTATACCTCCCCCTCCCTCATATCTTCCAGTTTGAATCCTGAATGGGACACAGTCATCACCCCATCTGTCAAGTGAATCTGCAAATCTAAAATTTTAAATGGATATGCAACACCGCAGCCTAAAAATGGTGTCTATTAAAATGATCAAGCGCCAATCTGATTAGAGTCCATGAGTCACCATCTTCCTGATCTTCCAACTAAGGAAGTAGAACTCTTGCTGGTGTTCAGTGGATCAAATCTTTCTCACTCATCAGAAAATTTACTAAGTGCTTCTACAGTGGAAAAAGGATCCACATGCATGCAAAACCATTTTATCAGAATGCTTTGAAGATCACTAGTAACCTCCAGATCCCCCAGGTGCCAGATGAGTCACCTCCCAAGGTCTATCTGTGATGGAGACTTTGTTATTTGGATTCCCCAGCTAGAGTTCCAATCACCAAACTCATCTGCCAGAAGAGACGTCGATCTATTTCCCATATGTTCTGCTACTTGGGAAAGGATCAATTGGGTAATGGCCATTAATCTAGCTCAGGTGTATCTAACAATAAAGGAAGTAAGCTTTACCTTTTAAAGGGAGAGATACAAGGGTCAACTCTTTGTCATTGGTCCTCACATACCATCCCCACCAGCTAATCAGCCTTTGCCACCAAACTCCAAGACCAACACCCTGACTCATTCAACCAATACCCAGTGAACATTTACTGTGATTAAGACTCCTGTGCACCTTTGGTTTTAAAAAGGGAACTTTAAAAGCAAACCTGATGGCATCCATGGATCAGAGGTTGGTTTGGTCAAGGTGTTCACTTGTTCCCAGTTGAAGTCATCATCTTCAGCCTGACTGTATCCACACGTGCTATAAGGCTCATCAAAGAGGCAACCACCTAAAATGTAAAAGAAGGAAGAGTAGCATTAATAAATAATGACCAGAGGTCTGGGGTAAGCTATGATGACTGCAGGGAACCATAAACCTACTCGATGCTCAAAGCGATTTGATTTGGCCTTTTTGCTCAGGAACTGTGGATCCTGACCCCATTGCGTCCTTGCGAAGCGCTAGCTGAGTATTCACCATGCCTTGTCAATAATTCTATATTATACTGTTCTCCCAAAAGAATCCAACGTCTGTACAATCCAACTGAAAGTAAGACCTAAGCAGATTTATAACCCATATTCTCCAGATTCATATGAATTAGGCATAATTGATCTTGTGTTCAAAACTTTAATAGAACCATCCTAGGTGTTCAATGTGTTTTCAATAGAAAAAAAAAACCCATTATGATTTGTCCAAAAAAATGAAGAGAGATACTTCCACCATACCACTGGTAGAGGACAAAACACAGTAAATATTATGGACCTAGCTTGCAAAATATTTTTCTAAGGATTATTCTGAATCGAACATAGAAACAGGTTTTGCTTTAATACTTTGGAGATTTGAGGTCTCAAAATTAAAAGAGATTATAAATTTGCCTACAGTCCACACAATTTTGAAAGGCAAGAATAAATTCACAACTACACATGTGGTAAACAACTGCTTGATGTTGATGCTAAAAATGAAGCAACTTAAACAAAGAATAAAAGAAAATGCAGTATATGCAAAGCAGGTCCGCCGTTGCAGCACCCTGGGCACTGTGATGATTTTAAGTCCCACCCCACATCTTCTTAAGTGTCTCCTGTTGACTTTAAATTATTATAGCATCAAATCTTTCCCCCAATGTTTCACATTGTCAAAGTGAAGGATTATATCAATCACCTTAATATCATGAAAATGCTACTGCCTATTATATAATGCTATTAATTATATCAATTTAAAAGATTAATTATAATCACTTGCCAATGATGAGAATTAAGGGTCTGGTCAAGAAAACACAAACATAAGACTATAATTACCCTATGGCTGTACTGTATGCCCTGGCAGCAAGGAAATAAATAAAACAATAATAATAAAGCAACTGCACAAACTCAGAGGTAGGGTCACCTGGTCCAATTTCCATCCACATGCTTCCATCAGTTCTACAACCTTCTAGACAGACAGACAGCTTCCGAACAGGTGGGCACCCAGCATTTAGAAAAGCATACCTCACATGTAGACAATTCCCCTTAAAAAGGCCCAAACACTGCTTCTTGAAATGTATACCCATTTATCTCAGCTCTTCCCTGTGAAGAAACAGTGAAAAAATCTCAGCTCTTACACGGGAACGCTAACTATTTGAAAAGAGCCATCAAGTTCTATATTTTTGCTTCTCCAGGCAAAACATGCTTTGCTCCCCCTCCCTCCCTCCCACTACAAGGTTCTCAGATGTTTGCCATCCTGGCAGGTGTTCTGAACACTGTCCAGTTCATCAGCACTCTTCCAAACCAATGACTCTCAGTACTGCAGCCCGAATTCAACTGGCTACTTCCCTTGACCTCAGACTGTCAACAGTCTGAGCTGACTGCTGGTCTATCCTGAGATTCCTAGAGCCTGGAATCCCACATGTCTTCCTTATACCACTGCCATGGAGCCATTTCTCCCCTTTGCAATAAGGGAAGTGACTTTCTGTACATTTATCCTTTCTAAACCCCATATAATGTTTGCAGGGCATCTCTCCAGCCTGTTGAGAGTTTTTGGGATCCTGATTTTGCCATTTGGGTGTCAGTCTTCCTACCTAGACTTGGGTGATTTGCCAATTTGATTAAGCATGCCTTCTGTCTGCCTCCAAATCACTGAGAAAAAATGTTCAACAGAGCAGAGACAAGGGACCTCGGGCCATTTTCCTCGGGCCATTTTAAGAGGTGTCCCCCAGCTTTCTGCTTTTGTCTTAGTCACTGGCTCTAGGCATGATGGTGAAATCAGTGGCCCTGGACACCATCCTCTGTAACACTTTTAACAGAACTGGCCAATTAAACATTCTGCTGGGAACAGAAAACTCATTATAAAGATACAGCATTAACTCAATACTTCACCTTGACAACAATTGGTAATTTATACTTCCCTCTTACTCAGCTTTAACAAGTCCAGAAACACAGTGGATTTGTTTTAAACACATAATACTAACAACTTGCCAATTTGGGATAAGAAATGTTAGAAGGCCACGCAAACATTTATGAGAAATATTCTCCCTTGGTTGCAAATCCTAATTTTGATATAGAAAATAGCTTCAGTGCTGTAGGAATAAGCCCAAACAGCAGTAGCACTAATAATATTCAAAAGAATGAAAGAACCATGAATTTTGACAGAAAAGGGAACCCCCCCCCCCAAATAGAAGCATAGATAGCACTTTGATGAAAGTCCTGCAGTGCAATCTTAAACAGTGAGAAATAGCTTGCGGGGGGCGGGGGGCGGGGGGCATCTGCAAAACAGCTCAAGTCTGGTTAAAGATTTGGTTTAGGAAACAATTCTTGGCACTGCAGATATAACCAAATATAAAGGCGAGAGCTTGCATGACTGACAGCAAACCCCAAAGACTAATACAACATTGGTGCAAGGATATAATTTTCCCATTACATAAAGCTGTTTTTATCACTTGAAAGGAAACATAAAAAGAATGCCATGGTTCCTCGTAGACCCATCTAGGATTATGGAAACACTGGAAAATAGGACAGACTGTGAATTTCCTGTTGCCCAAAGATATGGCCCCCTGCACATCAATTTTCAGATCCACTACTGGCCTTCATCCAACAGATTCAAGACCCTAAAATAGCAAAGGTGGTTTATTGAGCTAAAATAAGGCAATTAAGGTAAAAAGCAATGGGATATAACCAACTCAAGAGAGCAAAATGAAGGTTTTAGGTTTCAAGGCAACATTGCGTAGAGGTGAAGTGAACCGGTTCCGGGGTCAGACGCCTGGCGCTTCCTCATTCTTGCCCTGCTGGCTTTGTGTTTGTAGACAAATCATTTAGCCTCTCGGAACCCCAATGTCTTTACCTATAAAACAAACATAACATGTCCCTCACCTGGTGTTTCTGATGAATCAGTAAGGCAGCAAGTGTGGCTGGTCTAACAGAGTCAGGCAAGTCCACCAGTACCAGCTATTACTAGATCTTAAATTGTCCTTGCCGTCTGTACCTCCTACAAGGACTCTGAGGAGTTCACTCCGTTGCAAAGAGTTGGAACACAGAATTGGAAAATTTAATGTGTACTTTGTAAAGAGGTGAAGTGTGTGGGCTCTTCTGTGGCACTACAGGAGCAAAGAACAGAGGCCAGCTGGGCTTTTCAAGTGAGTGCCTTAGGGCCAGTGAAGAATGTGATAAGGGAGCAAAGTCCCTGAAACATCATGAAATGAAGCATTTCCAAAAATAAGTCTCCTGCATTTTTCAGGATAACACAGACCGTTTGCCATCATGTAGAGGCATACAGTTAGCAACGAATTGCCAAGGTTTCCCCAGAATTGTCTTACTTGGACCGATGCCCAGCAGCTCATGGCTGGGCCATATTCACCCCTCAATCAAGGTAAATTATTTCTCTTTTGTGGAGGGGAATCAGGACTAAACCAAAGGTCATACAAGAGATGGAGGAAAGGTGATGCAAGCCGGGTGGGTGGTGGCCTGCATCACTCTTATTCTCTCTCTCTTACATAAATACACACACACACACACACACGTGCCTGCCCACCTGCTTCCATCATACCTTGAGAAAGGCTTTTCCTTAGCAAATTTGAACACAACACACAACTTGTGCTGGAATAAGAAGGAGTTATTATGTGAAAGGAAGTGTCAATGGGTGTCAAATACCCAGGTAATGGACAACAAGGATGATGGCTTCTGACCAAGAATGATGATTGTATGGCCTGTTCCAGGACAGGCAGTGCACAATAACATGACAATTAAATTAATAAAATTGAGGAGAAGTGAAAGTTAAAAAGCAAGGAAAGTAGAGCAGGAAAAAAAAAAAAAGGACAAGATGATATCAGGATTATAACTAGGACTCCACCATTATCGCCAAGTAATAAAAAATATCACTAGGCTCATTCACGGGGCATTGGCCACACATTTCACTGTAAGCTTTGGGGTAGCCAGTGCCAAGAGGAAAAAATGATTACACAATTCACAGTATCTATGAGACGATAACATTAATACCAAAACTAATAACAGGGGCTTATATTCACTGGGGACGTGTTTAATCCTCAGGCCAAGCCTATAAAGTAGGTACCAAGGTACTAGTTTTACACACACAGAAACTGAGGCACAGAAGGGTTACAGAGCTTGCACACAAGGTCCCAAAGCTGGAAGACAGTGATGCAGAGATTTGTACCCAGGGATCCTGTCTTTCAAACCCATATTCTGAACACTATGCGACACCATCTCCCAAACTGAAAACTTGAAAGAAACACAACTCCTAATCCTAAATCCAGAGGGAAATATGTTCCCAGGGCCCTCGTATGAAACAATCAACATGAGTTAATGAACATAGTTCTCAGGGGCGGTCACCACAGCAAAGCAATGGGTTTTAGGGTTTATTCAGTAACATGTCAGGATAGCACGGCATCCAACTTTGATTGGATAAACGTGATTTAGTGGGAGATCAGTGCATTCTAGGATAAAACTGTAATATTCTTTGAAACAGTCTTTATGAATATTGCTTCTCTCAACGAAGTCTTAATGGGCTGCCGTGAGTTTGAGTATTTACCCCCCAACTAAAAAGTACAGGCTATCTGTGCTATTACTGAAGCGTGATGCCACGTGCTTTAGAAATCAGATGAAACCATGTTATTTTTTTTTTCATGAAAACTATGGAGTTTAAAAGGAACGGGTGTCTAAAAACTTAGGAATTCTGCTCAAAAGTCATTTTGATGATAACTCCTAGTCGTCTTGACATTTCCTAGAGCCGGGACATGGTAGGTACCCAATAAATGCTTCTTCAGAAAAATGGGTAATGAATTTCCCAAAATTCTAAGCAGAATTTGGCTGCAATAATTTTGCTTAAAATTTTTTTCTAAGGGTAAGGTACTATCCACTTAAACAATGAAAACTACCTCAGTTGAGCCCCACAAAATACCCAGTCCTGTCCTGGTGTATTCCAAGATGAATCAGCTCCAAATGTGACTAAATCATTGAACATGTTCATGTTTTATTATGGTTGAAAACTATAAGCCAGTTAAACGTTAATGAAGTCTCCACAAATTATGACTTTTGTTTTAGAAAAGTTGAACTCTTATTTTTTTCCCGACCATAATTAGATAGGAAGGCTAGTTGTCTATAAAGGTCATCCATGATTTATGAAAATAAAATATTGTCATTTGCATATTGGAGGGAATTTATCTTTCTTCTTTTTTTGGAACAGCAGAGAATTATTCAGTAGATCCAAAAGTAGCATGACATCATTAGGACAGGAGCTATAAAGGAGAGGATGGTCCACTTTTTCCCCAAAGGAAACCTTATAAGTTCTTTCACATGACCATTCTACATCCTACTAAACCTTCAGGACTAGAGAGAAGACAAAGGAAACCAAACGGACAAGGATTAGAGCGCACTCTGTAGAGCAGTATTTAAGCAATTTTTTTTTTATCGTGACCCACAGTCATGACATCGTAACCCAGCACATGTATATGTACATTTCACAAACCACATTTATGGCCACTGAGATACACTGGCCTTTTTCATTTCTGTTCTATTTGATTTTGTAAAAGGTTGGGTCTGGGTCCACAAAACGGACTTCACGATCCATCAAAGGGTGCTACCTGTAGCCTTTAAGGTCTGAGGGTGAGAACCATTACCTGGGACCCTTTGTTCAGCTTGAAGTTACTAGTCAACTCTATGATGTGAGCACCATGTGATCTGCAAACATTTCCTGAACATCCGCCACATGCCAGCCAGACTCTGCTTCAGACAACAGACAGTCATTACTTCGTTTAATCGTCACAACCAGTGTAAGACTGTGGTCTCAATACGTCTGATCAAGAAACTGTCACATAACAAAACCCACGCAAATGTCTACGTGTATTATTTAATCTCACGAAGTCTAAAGGCGGGCATCAATATCCTTTTGCCAAGTATTGATGTATTACCTCTGAGCCCTAAACTCACTTTTCATTGCTTCCTCTGCAAAAATATAGCCAGGCCCTCTGAATACACTTCCTGTCCCAGCTGGCAAGACTTTAAGCTTTGCCAGTAGAGGGTCCAGGAGGAAGGATGGCGCTTGCAGAGGTCCCTGGAAGGCTCCCTAGCACACAGCTTCAGGAGCCCCAGGCCCACAAGGCAGGGGCTTCCCAGGCCCAGCTTCTCCAGTGCACAGTGGCCAGCAAGGCCCTGCAGACAGCGCTTGCCAGAGCTCCCCTCTGCGACTCTGTGAGAGACGGCCCCAGAAGGACACCCCTATGAACAGCTTTCCCGGCTGCCCTAGAGGACACGTTTCCTCCAAGTTCTATGCGTGTGGCCCCACAGTGACTTCCCTGCCATCCACCGGGCCCTGGATCTCAGCTCCGGATGGATCTTCTCCTTGGACTTCATTTCTGCCCTGGAGCAGGGGCCGCCCCTCACATCTGCTATTCCTTTATTCTTTAGAGCACGCTTTCCACCAGCCAACCTCTCCATTCTAATCTGCTGTTACATTCTTTATATTAAACTCTCCCTGTTCAAATTACTGCCTGTTCTCTGTCTCCTGATTGGACCTTGATGGACACAGCCCTGTTTTTACAGATGGCGGTTTGGCGCGGTCAAATATCGCCCACGTCACGCAGAGTTTGGTGTAGGACTCGCAGTCCAAGCAGAGTCTGCGTCCAGAGTTCATACTCTCTCAAGTCTACACATCTTCACCCTTAATCCGCCCCTGTAAAATAAGTAAACAGCAACCTGTAGTATTGATACGATGATTGTTACATGAATTGCATTGTAAATAAGCTCCTGAAAGTGCCGTTTCTAAGGAGCTAATGGAGGACAATCCAATGTCAATTTCACACTCTTTGTAAGATTCACACACATTTTGAGTTGTTCTGACTTTAACAGGTTAAATTGATTTATATACTCCGGCAATCATTCTCCTTGTTATAATTACAGCCCTTTTAAAAGTCATTTTGTAAAAAGACTGTAATACTCCTTGAGGAGATTTCTGGAACATTTTTCTCATTTGTTCTAAATACAGAGTGACCCCATTTAAGGCAGCCTTTATCAAATGCATAAAGTATTAAATGGGACTCTCTACAGAGAGGGCAGATCAAAAACTAGTGCTAAAAGAATTAATGTTATATGCTCTATTTTCCTAAAATACACATAATCTCAGGTGGTCCTTTCCATTTATTTCAAATTTAGAACTGTGAGACAAATGGCTATAAACTACATTTTTCAAAGGATAAACAGAAGTGAGCTATAATATACATAACTGTTTTAAGAGTGAAAAAAAACCCTGCACCAATATAGCTAAGCCACTGCTTTCTTCTTGTAAATCAATCCCAGTGACATCTACATTTAATTGCCTGCCAACAATGAAAGCATACAATGCCTCTTAAACTTTGAATGCCCCACTGATGATTAGTGAATCGGACACTAAGCATTATAGAATGCTCTTCCACATAATTTAATCTAGCAAGCAGTTTTTACACATGGCACGGGCATTTAAATGGCTCATGCCGCACTCTACGGTAAAAAAATGCTATTTGCCGATAGATATCCTTTATACAATTCAAAGGATATGAGTTGTCTTGTCCAAGTTTCTATGGCTTATCACACTTACTGCATTCTTCATTTCATATCAGTCTATCAATTCCTAATTTTTAAAAAGGCCGGATTTTAAAAAGGCAACAACCAACCATGTATTTTTCTTATTCATCTCAAAATCTG
Source organism: Aethalodelphis obliquidens (assembly GCF_003676395.1). Taxonomy (NCBI): domain Eukaryota; kingdom Metazoa; phylum Chordata; class Mammalia; order Artiodactyla; family Delphinidae; genus Aethalodelphis; species Aethalodelphis obliquidens. The sequence continues at coordinate 6,465,836 of NW_020838007.1, forward strand.
GGTTTTTGTTTTGTTTTGTTTCGTTTTGTTTCGTTTTGTTTTGTTTTGCGGTACGTGGGCCTCTCACTGTTGTGGCCTCTCCCGTTGCGGAGCACAGGCTCCGGACGCGCAGGCTCAACGGCCATGGCTCACGGGCCCAGCCGCTCCGCGGCATGTGGGATCTTCCCGGACCGGGACGTGAACCCGCGTCCCCTGCATCGGCAGGCGGACTCTCAACCACTGTGCCACCACGGAAGCCCCTGAAAATCTGTTTTTTTAAAAATGGGTAATGGTGTTATTTCTACTCCAAAATATTGTACAGATACAGCCAAATCATTTGTGACCTGTCTCAGTTTTCACATACAAATAAGTACCTCAGGGAGGATTTAAGTAAACCACTCATACGAATTCCCTGTACATTTGAATCTCCCTTAATATCACACTGGCGCTTTTATCCTCCATGCCAGTATTGAAAAGCATAGTGTGAAAAGCAGCTGTCTGCCTCTACGGGAGCAATAGGAGTAGGAAAGGAAAACAAAATGCTGGAGTATCTGCAAGAACAAAATCCAGATCAGTAATCATCGCCTCATTTTGGGCGTCGCCTGTGTCCCGAGTCCCAGGTGGGAACTGAGGTTCTCAAAGTGGTTCCCTGAATTCTGTTGAAAATATAAGTTCTCAGGTCCCACCTCCAACCTACTGCATCAGAAACTCTGGGGGGCCCAGCATCGGTACTCTGTGTTTTAACAAGCCAGACCCCCAGGTAATTCTGATGCACACTTAGGTTTGATAACCACTGTTCTAGTCTGACCTATTTAACCAGGATCTTCAGGAAGAGGGGGGTCTTAAAAGAGGTCCCAGAATAAACTAATCCTTGACCCATTTTAGAAAAGTGCTCTAGATCAGTAGTTTCGAACATTTTGAGGAAGGTAAAGGTAACTTCAGATTTTTAAAAAGGCACAACCTTTTACTCAGCCATAAAAAAGAATGAAATGATGCCGTTTGCAGCAACATGGATGGAACTAGAGATTATCATACTAAGTAAGTCAGACAGAGAAAGTGATATCATGTGATATCACTTACAGGTGGAATCTAAAAAAAAATGATACAGATAAACTTATTTACAAAACAGAAATAGACTCAGACATAGAAAACAAACTTATGTTTACCAAAGGGGATAGGAGAGGTGGCAGCAAGAGATAAATTAGGAGTTTGGGATTAACAGATACACACTACTATGTATAAAATAGATAAACAACAAGGGCATACTGTATAGCACAGGGAACTATACTCAATATCGTGTAATAACCTATAACGGAAAAGAATCTGAAAAAGAATATATATATATATACACTATATATAAATATATAGATAGATAGATTATATAGAACTGAATCACTTTGCTGTACATTTGAAACTAACACATTGTAAATTAACTATACTTCAATTTAAAATGCTAAATAAACATTTTGGATTTTAAGATTTTAAAAATTAATAAATAAATAAAAAATTAAAAGGCCCAACCATCCCATTTTACTTATAAATTATATAATGTAGTACTCCACATATTCAGATTATTAGACACACATATAATTGACCTTTTAAAGTACAAACTAGAAAATAAATACAAATTAAGTTCAATTATTTTCTTCCATACATCAACAGATTGTATATTATACGCCTCAAAGGGCATGGAGAAAGCCTTTTGGAGATCACTGCTCTAAATAACTCTTTTTAAGTTATAAATATCTCTCAGGTGAATAAGGGCAACAGAATAACACTGCTCGATGAAAGCACTAAATTCCATTCTCTAATTTCATGCTAAGAAACTCCCAATCTGTAATTTTTCTCCTAAGTGGAACTACTCAACAAGAAGAGGTATCCTAGGTAGAAAACGATCCTGGTTGTTGGTCAGAGATACCCAGGAAATTAATAAAGGACAGAATTTAATTTTATGCCCCGTAGTGCTCCTGCCAGTTTAGTATGATTTACAAATTCATCTCTTGATGATTTTATTAGCATAAAATCATTATCTGGGACAGCTGATAAAATAAACTCCTGAACTCACCAATAGGCAGTACAGCCAAGCCGTGTTATTCAGCTTAAAACAGCCAGCCAATTGTTTATTTTCGCTGATTAACCCAAACTCAACCAAATATATTTCCCTCAATGAACATTTTTTATATACATCCCATTCATTGGGTAGAATCAAATTATGTATAAAGAAAAAGTAAATACAATTTCCTATATCCTCTTGGTAAAGCATTCATTCCAATTTCCTATTATTAGGAGTACTTATTCTACAACAAAAATTGGGAACTTGTAAGACTCATTCAACCTAACGGGAATCTGAGACCCAGGATTCATTAAGTCCTGGATCTGTCAGCTACCTATTCTATCTCTGGGCAGGTCACAGATGGCGTGTCTTGCTCACCGTACAAAAAGGGCATATGCAGGGCTTACATCATAGGTACAATTAACGTGTGTGGTTTCAACCATGAAAATGGGAGGATGATGACAGACAGAAGTCTTTCCTTTCTAAGTGCATACATCTCTTGGGTTCAGCATCATTCTCATGTTTAAAGACCTACAGTCTTTTGACAAACAGAATGCTGGTCTTCAACCCAGAAGTTTCCTGAAGGATTTTCAGAGGGCAATTCTGACCATAGGCAAATCCCCGAGGATTTAATGCCTATGGAAGATATGACACTTTTGTAATATTTATGATCTATCTCCCAAGGAGAGGGTGACGGTTGGACTTGGTGGCAGATGGGAAAGTGCACTCACTGTTACAAGATGATGAACATCAAAGGGGGCCACAGCCAGGCGTGGGGACATGGTACCTGAAACAGGAAGTTAAAGTGCCAGGCGGCTCTGTGTGGATACAGCCGGCTTTGGCTGGTGGAACCACAAGCCAGAGGCTCGAGCCAAAACTCTGTGAGTCAGCCAGGAGTCTGCCCAACACCTTCCCCCAAAACTTCCTAAAAGCTTCTCCTATCAGTCTCCCATCCCCACCACACCACAACTGGAGTTCCAGCTCACGTCCCCACTGAACTTGGCCCATCCTCTCATGTCTAGACTCTGCCCTCTCCAGTTTACCCCACACACGCCCAGCAAGCTGACCTTTCATAAAGCACACAGCTGTTTTATGTGTCATCCCCTGTGTTATACCATGGGCACCTCGCTGCCCACGGGATAATGTGCAAATGTTATCACGTAACCCAGGGGTTTTTCCGGACTTGACCTTGCCTATCTCTTTATCTTCATTTCCTGCCGCTGCTTCCCTTTCAGAGTATAATCTAGTAATCCCTGACTGTCTGGAGATCCACCTCAATGATGCTGCTGCCCATGTGCTCTCCCTGTGTCCCTGCATCCCCAGCCCAGAGTATGGCTGGCAGACTCCTATTCTCTTCTGTGCAAATCCCAGCTCACAGGCCACCTCTCCTGGGTACCTGTTTCACAGATAAAATCAACCACTCCTGCCGCTGTACCATCACAAGACATATAGGTCTTGTAGACGTCCGTATCACCTATACGGCAATACGATTGTGATCTGTTTATCTTCTCTACTGAACCATGAGCTTCTTTGGGCCTAGAAATACTCTCTTCACCTCCGCATCCCCAGTCCTTGGAAGCTGCTTACTACTCATTACAGACCTACTGGGTTTAATGGAATTTCTTAAAGATCCGTGTAACAAAAGTAAGATGGAAAATTGTTCACTTTTCTATCTTTATTAGAAACAGTGAAAAAGAAATACTAATGGTCTCTATTCACTAACCACACTGGCTACAGCAAGGAAAGAAGAAATCCTGCTTCTGGAGCTCCTGCCTTTCTGATCTGACTCACAGCATCTCTCTCCTCCCCCATCTCACTGTGTGCCGGATGTTACATAGGGCCCTGGGGGGAAGGGGCGAGGGTTACGGGAAAGATGTGGAGGGTGATAAAGATGCCCTGGTCCTCCAGGAAGACAACTCGGGGGCCAAGGAAGTAGTTACAAAGGAGAAAGATGGAAAATGCTGCAGGAGCCAAGAGAAAAACAAAACTCATCCTGAAGATCTCCTGTCCCTAAACGCTCCAGAGAAAAAGAAAATCTGAGTCAGCAACGAGAGGCAAGAAGCTAAGATATCCACGGCCCGTTATTCTAAGCATCTGCATAATAAGGCCTCAGTGTAAGTCAACAAAAAGCAGAGGGATTTTCTGGGTATTGTACTGGAACTCTGGTTTAATGCTTCAATCGTTCATGTTTGATTTTATATTCGAAACCTAAAAAGAATGTTAATGATTACGTGTTCTGTACCTTTCAAGTTCATGAAACATAAAAGTAGTGAATACTTGAAAATTCAACATCAAACTTCAATTCTCAGGCCATAAAGAGAGTATTTTGAAGAAAAATAATTCATCATATAATGTTTTAAATTAGGAAGCTGGATTCCATGGAAAATTCTCTGAGCTAAGAACAATACTGAGAGAGCACAAAAATCACTTGTGAATCAGCTTCCTTCCAGTCATTTTACATGACCAATTAGTTGCTAAAACACAGGGAACTAAGAACATTAACTCTTCTCAAGGTCAGCACTGCTGGAGTGTCCATCTTTTTAACTGCTTCCTCAATATTCCCGTTACTCTTTTAGCAGGTACTATTTGGCCACTGACTAAAGAGAAAAGGTGGTCTAGGGGGACAGCCCTGGACCAGGATGCAGGGGCCTGGGTCCCAGTCCTGTCCCTGCCCGTGTGGCTTCAGGTGGAGCGCCATCCGGCAGCGTGAAGGTATGATGCAAAGAATGTAGATTTGCCGCCAAAAAGACCTAAGGTGAGCCCCAACTCTGTCAACTTAAAAGCTTTCCTCATCTAATCACCTGTAAAACCATCTACCTTCTAGAATGTTATAAGGATTAAACGACTTTGTATATATACAGTATATGTGTTTATATATACACATACATATTACACTGCCTACCCACCTACCTACTTACCTATCCATTTACCTACCTTCTTATCTGGTAAATAGGTCAATGTTGGCTCCCCTTCCTCAGCGTCCTGATCTATATAAAAGAGCAGGAGGAACTAGATTGCTGGTTTTTCACACTGTAATCCTCAGAACCCTCAGATTGTGAAGGTTCTTCCAGACCCATTCCAGGTCATTCTAAACCCTGAGTCAACCTGATATAGTCAACTTTTATTTACTTTAAATGTTGGGGTTCCAACAAAAGACTTGTACCATCAAAATCTAATAGTTAACAATATTTAACAAATCCAGGTCTAGATGATCCCTAAGATAATACAGTGGACCCCTTGAACAACAGGGGTTTGAATTGCATGGGCCCACTTATGCTCGGATTTTTTTCAGTAGTAAATACTACAGCACTACACGATCTGGCCTGGCTAGTTGAATCTAGGGACACAGGACCAGGGATACAGATGAACCTTAGATACAGAGGAACCCTGGATACGGATGAACCCCAGATATGAAGGGTCCACCATAAATCGTACCTGGATTTCCAACTGTGTGGAGGGTTGGTGCCCCTAACCCCCCATGTCACTCAAGGGTCAACTGTATTTCCATTCTAAAGGTATACATCCTATTATTTTTCTCTCTCTTCTCTTAAATACAATACTTCTTTATCAGGAACACAATGGAGGTTAAAATGTGTTGGTGTGTAGCCAAGGTGTATGGTTGGGGGGGGTCTGATTATCATATAAAAACTAAATGAGATAATGTTAAATAATATAAGCAAAAGGATGGCTGAGCCCAACGTTAAAGAGAGGAGAATGTTTAGGACGACATAGTGAGGAGGTAGAAGAAACCCTATTGATATGAACGTGGATGTGAGGGCTGGGAAAAGCAGAGAACCCAAATCATAGGACCAGGCACCCACCATTCTTGACCCTATGTGGGTTGGGACCAATTTGGGGTGATCGTTCTATCCAAGCATACCGCCAAAAGATTACATCATATGGGCTGAAAGGATTATTTGAGAATAGCCAATATAATTTCAGTAGGACTCTTCTCAACATACCCCACTCCTTGGCACCTGCGGACTCATGACTAAAATTATCTGAACCAGTTTACATTTTTCAGTCTCTAGCAAAGAGGCTCAAAATCTAAAACTCAAACAAACACTAACCAAAATGTATTCCTACAACTGGTTCTCTAACCACACCCACTCTAAAAAGCATTTATTTAGACCTAGAGTGTGTAGCCTAGGCAAAAAAATCCACAAGTACAAAGAACAAGATATATTTCTTATCTTGGTAAAGACAACATTAGACATAGAAAAACGCTGATGGAGAAAGGTTCCAAAAAAGAATATAATATCAAGGTCAATGACTTCATAATATGCCTGCAATGAGCCCTATTTGCTTCAGAAATGATTCATTGGGATTTTTTTTTTTTTTTTCCCCTGTATGCGGGCCTCTCACTGCTGTGGCCTCTCCAGTTGCGGAGCACAGGCTCCGGACGCGCAGGCTCAGCGGCCATGGCTCACGGGCCTAGCCACTCCACGGCATGTGGGATCTTCCCGGACCGGGGCACGAACCCGTGTCCCCTGCACCGGCAGGCGGACTCTCAACCACTGCGCCTCCAGGGAAGCCCCATTGGGATACTTTTAATATCAAGTCAGGAAAGTGGAGAACTCTGCTTCTCATGAAACATTTTTTTCTTTCAATCTGGCTGAGTTGTTACAAGAAGCTGTGGTCATTGGGATTAGTTAATCAAAGTGTTGATGCATAATTGGTTTTAATCATCTGAGTGTGTAATTTTGCATTTGATCACATGTGGCCTGGGTCTCTCTTATGGGACGCTCTTCAGTAAGCTAATTGTTGGCCCTGGCGCTTGGCCATATGGACAATATCTAACCTAGTGCTGGGTACCATATGAATGGAGAATAAACCCTTGTGGATCAATAGAATATTGACTGGGCTTAAGAAATAGTAACCTTTCATGTAATGTTTAAGCCAATGATTAAATATGGGACTCCAGGAGCCAAACCCCACTGCCAAGAACAACTGTGGTTACCAGTGGATCCCTCAGCTTCAACCATCACTGGGAAGTGCATCCTTGATCAGAGCCTCCACCCTAGAGTTACTGCATCCCATTCCTGGTACTTGTGTTGCCAGGATCAACCATATGCCCACTTTGGGTTTAGGAAGAAAAGACGGAGCAGGTACCACTTTTCAGCTGTACACTTGACTGACGTGAAAGCTCTCGGGTTGGGAGTGAAAACCAAGTTGCATCAATATCAATTTTTTCCTTCATAAATTTCAGAAAGATGTTTATCATAGAAATGCAGGCGTGACCTTCACCGCAGGAGAGCAACATGTGGCAGCGGTACTAAAAATTCTCAGTTAAGACCTTCATGATACTGAACTTTTATATATTGCTAACTTCAAAATTAAAAAAATAAAACTCAGGGGAAAGCAGATGATTTAATTAGGTCAGGGAAAAAATTGTTTTAAAAAAAACCTATTGTAGATAAATCGTGAAATCTCTACATCCACCAAGCATTGTATCTCCTTTAAACATTGAGATATTCACCCAAACATAAATCCTGATTTACAAACGGGATGCCAAGCCTTCCCTTTCCTAATGTGTTATAGTCGGGTTCTTGTAAACATCAACTTTCCCTATATCACAAAATGTTTCTTTAAAGGTTACCACTCTCCTGTATTCTGGCTATAGCACTGTTCTCATTCTGTCTTACATTATTTTTTCCTAGCTCAGTGATTTTAAGCTTTATAGAATGTACGGATCCTTTTGAGACTCCGAACAGAGCTATCCATGACCTGCCTGCCAGGACAAATGGATAACGTGCAAATTTGATAATTCTTTGGATTTACAAAGTTCTTTAGGGACAATTCAGCATTTACTCAAAGGGTGGGTCAATGATCCCCTGCATCAGATCACCTGGCTGGTTTCTTAAGACACAGATGCTGAGCCCCACCCCAGACCTGCAGAATCAGAATTGTTGGAAGTAATGCTGGGGCTTTGAATTTTAGGTCTCTTCCCTGTGATGCTGCCACTGACTGAACAGCAGGGAAGACCCTCCACCATGGCCATTCTCCTCGCCCCTTGTGGCATCGGCCGGTCCTAAAGTCGAGGCTCCTCTGGCTCCCACGTGCCTCTCTCCTAAGGAGCCCAGTTCTCATTTCCACATGACCAAAGGGCATCTCCCTCTGCATCCTCACCTGCTCTTGCACACCGGGTTCCACACACAACCACACTGGCCCCCATGCACAGCAGGCTCCTGGACGCTCCTGTACATTCGCCGGGGGCACGTCCCACGCACCTTCCCAGCAAACCCTTGCTCCCTCGTCCATGAAGACCCACTGCCGCAGCATGTGCCAGCCCTCACCCTATTCCCAGTGTATTGGCTCTTCACTGAACGCCCGTAACTCTCCCATGTGAGACCACATCCCTCTTCTTGCTCTGGACGGTGTACACTCGAGCGCTGGTCTCCCCAGCCACACGGCGAGCACCCCGATCTTATTACAGACACAGAGCCTGGCACCTGGCTGCCCAGGTGGTCACCCCTTAACTATCTGTAGTAAGACTTAAGGATGGCCAACATACATCTCTACCCAGGCACACAGAGCACCCGAAGTACTATGCAAGGAAGGAAACTGAGTCTGCGGGGTTTCCCTGATTTATCAAAGCCACTCCAGTCAGCATCCAGTAACCCCTGATCCATACCAGGGTTCTGTGCAGTGTGGTAACAGAGTGCAAGACTCAGGATCCTGACCCTCGATTTTCATCTTGTTAGCAATCCAGGACACATACGGGACCAATGATAATTCAGCATCGTGACGACAGAGAGCCACAGATCGCTAAGGTGATGGAGGACCAGAGATCACTACGAGGCTATTGCAGATCAGGATGAACAAGGGAGAATCCACAGGGGAGAAGGCATTTAAGGTAGTCAGGAAGATGGCTCCAGCCTTGAGGGGCAGTCAGAGGGACTCCGGAGAGTATAAACACAGAGGGAGGGGGACCTGTGAGAAGGCTGCTTAGCACCAAGAGTACAAAGGAGGGATGAAGACCAGGCTGCAAAGGCCGAGCAGAGCAGAATAACCCCCGGCTGGGGGCCTCCCAGGGCAGGAATGGGATGACCGCACTGCCACATTCATGATTCCATGTGGTCGCCACAACTGCCAGGTGAAAAAGGAGGGCAAAAATGTTATCCCATCTTACAGACAAAGGAATAGGTTAGACCAGCAGTTCCCAACTTTTTTGGCACCAGGGACCGGTTTCATGAAAGACAATTTTTCCTCGGACGGGGCGGAGGGGAGGAGAGGATGGTGCAGGCGGTAATGCGAGCGACGGGTGGGGGGGGCGGCAGATGAAGCTTCGCTGGCTCGCCCGCCACTCACCTCTTGCTGTGCCGCCCGGTTCCTGGGGACCCCTGGATCAGACCATTGCTCTGACTTGCCAACAGTAGGGAGGCAGGTGACGGCAGAGGTGAACTTGACCCTTGGTTTCGCAATTCCTCAGGCAGGTTTTCCTTACAGTGTAATCGTTACACATGATTACAGCAGGACGACTGTTTCGTGGATACCCCTCCCATTTATACTACTTAAGTCAATAGCATCTTTACTAAAATGGACACGTTTGATGTCAATCTTGAATTTTATCCCCAAACAGCACTGACAACTTAACACTACTGAAGATCCTTTATAGACTCATTAAATGAATATTTGATGACAACAGAAACAAGCTAATTAAAGAAAGGCACGGAGAAGTGAGATTTATTTCTACAGATAGATACCGGAGAAAATTTACTCCTAGAATCAACTATGAATAATTCTGCCAAACAAATCAATTCTTGACAAACCGAAGCACGTTAAGCAGGAGCGCTTAGAGGGGTAACACGCGTGGCAGGTGTGTTTACAGGAAGACAAAAGGATGCACAGAATTAACTGCTTGTTTGTTTTTCCATTTGCATCAGAAATCCAACCTTGCATTGAAAGCAGCCACAACGAACCATCATGAAAACACAGAAGTGAGAGAGTGGCATGGACATGTATACACTACCAAATGTAAAATAGATAGCTAGTGGGAAGCAGCCGCATAGCACAGGGAGATCAGCTCGGTGCTTTGTGACCACCTAGAGGGCTGGTAGAGGGAGGATGGGAGGGAGACGCAAGAGGGAAGAGATATGGGAACATATGTATATGTATAGCTGATTCACTTTGTTATAAAGCAGAAACTAACAACCATTGTAAAGCAATTATCCTCCAATAAAGATGTTAAAAAAAATTTTTTTTAAAAAGACACTGTTAAGGGAATGAAAAGACAAGCCACAGACTGAAGAAAATATTCATGGATCTGAAAAAAGACTTGTACTCAGAAAATATAAAGAACTCTCAAAGGTCAATCATAAGACTCAAATAACCCAATTAAAAATATGGGCGGGCTTCCCTGGTGGCGCAGTGGTTGAGGGTCCGCCTGCCGATGCAGGGGACACGGGTTCATGCCCCGGTCCGGGGGGACCCCGCATGCCGCGGAGCGGCTGGGCCCGTGGGCCGTGGCCGCTGGGCCTGCGCGTCCGGAGCCTGTGCTCCGCAATGGGAGAGGCCACAACAGTGAGAGGCCCGCATACCGCAAAAAAAAAAAAAAAAAATATGGGCAACAGGGCTTCCCTGGTAGCGCAGTGGTTGAGAGTGCAGTGGACACGGGTTTGTGCCCCGGTCCGGGAAGATCCCACATGCCGCGGAGCGGCTGGGCCCATGAGCCATGGCTGCTGAGCCTGCGCGTCCGGAGCCTGTGCTCCGCAACGGAAGAGGCCACAACAGTGAGAGGCCCGCGTACCAAAAAAAAAAAAAATATATATATATATATATGGGCAACATATTTGAATAGACATTTCACCAAAGAAGATGTAGGATGGCAAATAAGCACATGAAAAGATGAGGTACAAATATACACCTATTAGAATGGCTAAAGGTGAAAACTGACCATGCCAAGTGTTAACAAGTATCTGGAGCAATTGGAACCTTCTTACACTACTGGTGGAAATGTAAAATGATACAACCACTTTGCAAAACAGTCGGCAGTTTCCTAAAAAGTTCAATATATAGCCCACCATATGATTTAGCCATCCCATTCCTAGGCGTCTACCCAAGAGAAATGAAAGCCTGTGTCTAAACAAAGATTTGTACACAGATGTTCTTAGTGGCTTTATTTCTAACAGCCAGAAACTGGATATCACTCAAATGTCTACCAACAGAGAAATGGATAAGCACACTCTGGTATAGCCACACAATAGAATACAACTCTGCAATTAAAAAGACTGGACATGCATTGCATGCGACATGGGTGAATCTCAGAATGATGATGCTAAGTGAAAGAAGCCAGATTAAAAAAAAATTAAAAGAGGACATATTGTATGATGCCAGGAATCATACCTTCTAGGAATTGCAAACTAATGTGACAGAAGATCTGTGGGTCGCTGGGGACAGGATGAAGGTATTATAAAGGGCGCAAGGGAAATTTGGGGCCGATGAGTATGTTCACTATCTTGATTTTGGTGATGGTTTCACATATGCAGAGACTTACCACTTGTACAGTTTAAATATGTGCAGTATATTGTATGTCGGTTATACCTCAATAAAGAAACAAAGAATATAAAAAAAAAAAAGAAAGAAAGAAAACACAGACACGGTGGCAGGGTGCTGAGAGATCAAATCTCCCTTCAAAATTGGAAAGAGACGTTAGTGCTTGCCAGCTCCAAGCTGCTGTGAGAGAAAGGAAATTAACATCAAAGCTCGAAGAGCATCTACTGCTCCACAAGGAGGATGAAAACAATGGTGTTTGGCCAAAAAGGACAAGGAAATATAGGAGTCTGACAGGGACAGAGGAAATGAAGACAGATCTTACAAAGACCCCAAAATGGAACAAAACTGTGCAAGTGAAACGAGAGAGAGAGCGTGAGGTTTGCATTGAAATGGATGTGACCAGAGCAGTTCAAAACTCCTATTCTTCAAATCCTTACCTTAGTCTCCCACACAGAAAGTGGCAAAGGGACCACAAAATTAAAAAATTGTGGAAGAGCACAAAGATAATTGATTGTATCCTATCATTTTTTAAGGCAGGATTTTCTATATTAAAAAGGTCTGGCCACACACTGGGCCGACAATACTTAAGAAAAGACACAGATGGGAGCAGAGTGTTTTCATCTCATTTTATTTTGGATCAGTTTAAAAGCCAAACGACACACACGGCACCAAATTCTTGCACTGTCTTCAAGTCCTGTGTTTGCTATGGACCTAATTTCAATGATTCCTCTGTATGGGTCATACAGGTTCTTCTCCTCCCTGTAGCAAGAAGCCCACCCCTACCCACACTCTGAAAGGATGTGTTGCCATTTTCTTATTCATCTTCTTATTTCTGGTCCTTCTCACTGTGAAAAAGAGCCAGGCTGTTTAACAAGATCACAATATCTACCTCCTCAAAGGACCTTCGAGATGAAAAATGAAGCCTGTTTTCTTCTTTGTTAAGTCCTGTAAATCAGCCCTAAACTTCCCTTCTCACCTCTAATAGATCTACCTTGACTCCTTCTGGATGGTCTTTTTGTTTTCCAGGCCAATCTCTGTTTGCCTGTTTCTTCATGGATAATTCTACCCTTTCCTGTAAGGGTGCACGTACTCCACTATGACCACTTGTTTGATTTGTCTGACTGTTATCTTCAGATTCTCGGCTTCAAATATCACAAAGTGTACCCTGGTCAATTTAAACAAAGAGCCATTCATGAGAAGGGTAACTAAGAAATGGTAGCTGGGAGAGCCATGCTCTGGCGGTGACCTGGAAAGACGCAGACAGGACTGGGCCCCAGGGGCAGTCCGCCTAGGACCACTGGACTCTCACGGCACTCTGCCCTCTGCCAAAGCCACACAGGGAATCGTGTCTAACTCACTCCCCTGGTCATTCCCTCAAGGTTCACATTTCCTGCGTTAAGCTTCTAGGTTGGCTGCACGTCGACATGTCCACATTCCAGCTGCCAGGAGAAGGCAGGGGCCTCCATCCCAGCTTGGCCCCCTCACAGGGAGGTGAGCCTGCCTCCCTCTTGCCCTGAGATCCCCAAACCATCGATGTCCATTCCTGCTGCTTATCTCTCCAGAGGACAAACTGGAAAGCATAAAGCAACCTGCTGCAAAGATGCTATCCATCACAGGAAGTGCAACAGCCTGTCCAATCAAAGGACGTGTTACCTTGTTTTCAAGTGGTACAACTGCCTAGAAATTATTCCAGGTGATGTGGAGAGCAGCCTAACATCTCAACACTTGGAGGAAATGAAGAGCGGGAATAGGGGGAGTCCGAGTCTAGTCCACGGTAAGGGATGCGAATGTCTATTTGTTTACTATTTACATACTCTCGTTCAAATATTTACTTGGGCTCTGTGTCCGTATTTGTCTTAGATTCAAGCACCCAGAAGATGACAATCATATTCTATGAAACTCTGCCTACAAAAACTCACAAGAAATGGGGATTCATTGCATAGGGTCTCTTTAAAATGCTTCCTGCAAGACCCAACACAGTGCTATGCACAGAAGGATCCTTAGGAATCATTCACTGCTGACAAAAACTATCAGGTATATGATTTAAAAAATGTAAAGAAGAAACAGAAAACCAAAACAGAACTACACAACCCTCGTTAAGATTTTAAATGCCCACTAATCAATATTCAACATGGTGTTCTAAGGCATTTTCACATACTTGAAATATAAGCTTGTCATTTTGAAAAATAAAAAAGAATAAAAAGGAATACTGCGCCATTAAAGATGTACTGGGAAGACTTACAAAACACGCGTGAACAGTTACGTTAGCGGTGTCAAAATGAAACAGGAAGAGATGGGCCAAAGAGGAGAAGGGGAAAAAAAAGGTGAGTGAAGCCAAAATTCCAACAGTGCCATGGGTCCCAAAATGAGAAAGTATGCATACAGCCAAAAAGAAAATAGAATTATAAATCAAACCAACAGAAAATGGTGTGATTCCACCAAAAACATGAGCCCACACAGCCAAAACAAAATTATGTGAACAATGATAAAAATGGCATTTCAAAGAGAAGCAAATTTAACCATTTGAAACACCTTAAAGGTAGTACAACAAAGCTGGTGCGCAGTCATATATGAACTAACTCAGTGTGTTGATTTAAACCCTGGTTATATTACACATAGGGGATGAGAAGGGAATTGGATGCTACTGACCCCCTGCTATGTAACAGTGACTTGACATACCCCACTGAACACGCATACTTAACAACCCTACCATCTAGGAAGGATCGTGCTCTTTCAACTGAGAAGCAAACGAAAGCTGGCAGAGATAAATTTCTCAGGATGATATAAGCACGTCAATAACGGTAACTAGACATCAGGTCAGTATGTGGCTGCTTTCGAAACTTACTCACCTCAATTTTTTTCCTTTCACGAGTATTGGATGGGATACAGAGAGATCACTGGCTACTTCTCCATGGATGTTTTACAAAATTACTAATTTCCAGATACGTTCAATCAAATTTATACGGGTAGAAAAAGAGCCGCATCCCCTGACAAACTGTCTTCAACTCTCTACGAAACCAAAGATCTGTTCCTCCATTTCCTGTTCATCATAACATTTCCAGAACCCACCCCTTCCCAATTATTAAACTCCTAAATGACTTTTTCCTTTAAAGAGGCATTAGAAAATTAAGAATACTTACAAAAAATAAACAAAAAGACTTTCAGCGAAGAGCATCCACTGAAGTCCCTAATAAGCTTTGCAGGAGCACTTTTTGCCAAGTGGTCACAGCTAAGACGCCAAAGGACATCTGAGCTGAGTAGGTAGTTTTCTCTGAGTATTATTTGCATTGCTCACAAGTTCATGTCCAACCTTAATAAAACCTAAACTTAGCCATTACTGTCATGTTTCCTACTTCTAGAAATCACAGAAATATTAAAAGAGAAGTACTCAAGGTACTTTTCTAGAATGTCATACAGGCCAAGCACAAATGACGCTCAGAATCACACTGCAGAGACGACAATATCCAGAAAACACAGAAATGTGTTCAGCAGACTTTAACTTGGTTTATTAACTTAGGTAGAAAACTTGGTGAATCCTTACAAGATGAGATTTTCAGGAAGAGTTGAAGTTGGCTGAAACCAAAAAACACTTAATTCATTTGATTATATACATAAAATCAAAGGGAAACTTGGAGGGGGGACAGCAAGGAGGAAAATAATTTAAAAATTGTTCTTAGGCTTGGTAAATGTCAGGTGAAAAAATCATTCATTCAACAAATACACTCAACGGGACTTCCCTGGTGGCTCAGTAGTTAAGAATCTGCCTGCCAACGCAGGGGACACTGGTTCGAGCCCTGGTCCGGGAAGATCCCACATCCCGCAGAGCAACTAAACCTGCGTGCCACAACTACTGAGCCTGTGCTCTAGAGCCTGCGAGCCACAACTACTGAGCCCACGTGACACAACTACTGAAGCCCGTGCGCCTAGAGGCGGTGCTCCACAACAAGAAAAGCCACTGCAACGAGAAGTCCGCATACTGCAACGAAGAGTAGCCCCCGCTCGCTGCAACTAGAGAAAGCCCGGGTGCAGCAACGAGGACCCAATGCAGCCAAAAAATCAATCAATTTATCAAAAAAATAAATGGAGTATAATCTATAAAAATTAAACAAAAAACAAATACACTCGAACCCAAGGGCACTTGCTTCCATCTTATCACTTCTGGTCTTGGATGTTCAACCCTGGACATAGAATGTTTCAGTTATACTAGAATTCAGTTTTGTTGGGGACAGAGGCTGTGCAGGAGGCAATTCTAGCGGAAAGGCACTCATCCACAAATGAAGAAATCGGATGCAAAAAACTGCAGTCATGAGACGGCACACGCTCCATCCAGATTTGTGGAACTGTTCCAGGAATGACCAAAGGTGGGTGGAAGAAAATGGGGGTGTGGCATAGTCCAGGTAAGAATGCCAGGTCTTAGAGTGCTAGAGTGTCTTCCACATCTAACAGAAAACTTTTATTTGCTCTCATGGCCAATAAAGAGCCATTCTGGACTCCTGAGCGGAGATGGATGCAAGGAATAAAATTCAATTTGCAGCTGCACGGTATGAACCAGAACAGAAGAGAGACTAACCATCGCCCAGGAGCACACAGGTGGCTTCCAAATTAGGAGAAACGGTTAAATCCACAAAGTATTTTGGAGGAAGATGTGGCAATATAAAAGATGGTGTGTTAAAAAATAGCAAGCTTGTTTCACTAAGAGGCTTAGAAATCATTTGAATATTCTTTTAAAAACAAAACTACGGAATCTAAAAGTGAACAAAAGATATAAATTTAAATGTAGCTTATCGGAACTTACCCCCATGGTATTTCCGTTTACATTTATTTAAACGATAAGAGGAAAATATCCTTTAGTCACGAAACTATCCTGTAATTCCAATTTTCTTAGCAAAACCCCGAGAGAGACTATGTATCGGGGGATTTATATGCAAACTCTTATCATGTAGGATACCAGGTCTTAAAACCTAAAGTGAATACGGACCTTGCTTTAGAAGTCAAAAAAGCAACAGTTAACTGACTTTAACTGCCATTACAACACCAGATACCAGGCTTCCTAAGCCCTCTGCAAACACGGGCTTTTATCCGACTTGCTTTAAATGAATTTCGTAAATGCTTGACAAAGCAGAGCAGAGCTAGCTTCTCCAGGCAACTTCACTTAAAAAACAGAATTTTTTTAACCCTAGGGATTTCTGAAGAGATATTTTTTTAATATTCCTGACACAGGGAATGAGAATATATACCTAGGTTTTATAAACCACAGAACGCTAGATTCAGGTAAATCATCGTTAAAGTGAGGGGCTCTCCCAGCAAGCCCCATCTTTCTGCCTGTGACCCTATGAGCACAAACGGTCTGCCATCCCATGCTGACAGCTCAGGCTCTTAGGAGCAAATGGGGTCAGACTGTAATTACACCTAAATAGGGCTCCAAGTCCTCCCATGAGTTTCCCACATGGCCCCATGGAATTGTTTTTAACACACCCATAATCTCAGATAAAATAAAAATCTTATTAATTTACATCTGGATAGTCCAAAGTATACAGGGATACTAGGCAGGTGCTGCTTTGTAGGAAGAAATGCAATTAATGATCAATTACTATTTAGAAACCAAACCCCCGTCAAAACATCTTGACCAAAAAAAATGGTGGTTTTTCACACACACACACATCTGGCAGTAGTGTTGCCAACAAAAAAGGTGGGTGGTGAGTCTGCCAGCTCAAATGGGGCTGTAACGGGGGTGGCGGCCAAAGGATACATCCCACCCCCTCCCAAGGACTCCCCTCCAGTAGCGAGCCACTTGGCCACACCCCTTTCCCAACCCTGCAGAGATTCCTGTTCTTAACAAGGCCATTTGGGGGGCCCGTTTGGGCAAAGAACCCCAAAGGCAAACGTGAGAGAGGCTGGAAGACCTTCAAAGCATGTCACATTCATTGAAATAACTCCTTACTGGAAGAGATCTCGTCCTAAGCAGACGTGGACCATTTAATTTGTTATCAGGAAACATCAACTGAGGAATTCTAAACTTACCCTAGGGTGAAACATTGGCCTGTGGCTCTAAGCTTTGTACTGAAGAGAAGTTTCTAGCATATCACATCCATGGCAGAGATTACTTCCACTGTGGGGGGAAGGGGCTTCCTTATCAGCACCATCTCCAATCATGGGAATAGAAGGCTGGGCTTCCCAAGTCAAGAACTCTGCCTCCTGTTTACAAAGTGGTTTGTTTTAACGGTGACCACGAGGATGCTGGGTGCTATAAAATACTAACCTGTCACCACCACTAATGAGGCTGGGAAATTACACTTGGCTTTTGCCTCCTGTATTAATGGGGATTAGATGAGTCAAACAGGGCAGGAAAACCCAAATGTCAGTGGGTTAACAAAACACCAGAGATTTCCCCTCCCAAACAGATGAAGTCTGTGTAAGTGCCCAGGGCGGATATGACAGCTATGCTCCACGATGTCCCCAGAGATCCGAATCCCTCCAGCCCGAGGTTCCACAGTCCAAAGGGGTGGCCTTGACCTCAGTGTGGAGATGGGGCTCCATCCATCCAGCTCTTTCTCATTTCTGGCGGAAGGATGGAGGACGGGGGAGAAGGGCATTCAGTCCAGGGCTACTGGCCACCTGTGATTATTTCAAGTGTGGGCAAAGCCTGTAAGAGCCCCTGGAGTCACTGAAGTCCCATCATCTTCCCTCTTGCTCTCCCTGAACGCACAGATACCAGCCCCTGACGCCCTTCTCCCCCACCCCCCATCCTCCTTGGCTGGACCCAGCTCTCCATGGAAACAGTCACCAGACATTTCCATCCAGCTGGTAAAAGAAATGTGGGAAGCGGGGGTCTCACCCTATCGTCAAAGTAATCATGGGGTGAAAAGGCAGAAAGGAGAGGTATTCCAATATCCCAAGTAGGAACTCTGAGCATGATTTTACAGAAAGATCACTGTATATGGCGGTCTGGTTCTAATGATTTAAAACACGATTCTTTTCTTTTTTTTTTTTTAAATACGATTCTTTGGGTCTATTCCAGGTGCTAAAGAAATCAGTGGACTGATAAAATTGTACATGTTTGAAAATAGCTGATTTATGTCCTGACTTTTTTTTTTTTTTTTTTTTGCTTTTGCTGTACGCGGACCTTTCACGGTTGTGGCCTGTCCCACTGCGGAGCACAGGCTCCGGACGTGCAGGCTCAGCGGCCATGGCTCACAGGCCCAGCCGCTCCACAGAATGTGGGATCTTCCCGGACCGGGGCATGAACCCGTGTCCCCTGCATTGGCAGGCGGACTCTCAACCACTGTGCCACCAGGGAAGCCCTATGTCCTCACTTTTGAAGGCTACCATCATTGGATGTGGAATTCTAGACTGGCAGAATCCTTCCAGGACTTCAAAAATAACATGTCACTGTCTTCTGGATGCCACTGTTTCTGTTGAGAAATCAACTCAAAATCTTATTGCTGCTTTTTGAAGATCAGATGTCTTTTTTCCTCTGAAAGCTTCTAGCATTTTCTCTTTGTCTTTTTTTTAAATTTTTTAAAAATTATTGGCTGCAATTGGTCTTCATTGCTGCATGTGGCCTTTCTCTAGTTGCAGCAAGTGGGGGCTACTCTTCATTGCGGTGTGTAAACGGAGCCACTCATTGCAGTGGCTTCTCTTGTTGTGGAGCACAGGCTTCAGTAGTTGCAGCGCATGGGCTCTAGGGCACGCGGGCTTCAGAAGTTGTGGTGCATGGGCTCAGCAGCTGTGGCCCATGGGCTCTAGAGTGCAGGCTCGGTAGTTGTGGCACACAGGCTTAGTTGCTCTTCGGCATGTGGGATCCTCCCGGAGCAGGGATCAAACCTATGTCCCCTGCATTAGCAGATGGAGTCTTAACCACTGAGCCACCAGAGAAGTCCATTCTTTGTCTTTGATCTTCAGGAATTTGACCATGATGTGCCTCGGTTCTTTGTGTTTATCTTGTTGAGGTTTGAAATTTTCCCAAATGTCTGCTTGATGCCTTTTATCAATTTTGGAAATTCTCAGGCACCATCTCTTCAGACATTGTTCCTTTCCCATTCTTCTCTCTGCTTTTTCTGCCATGTTTAGTTACATGTATCTACCATGTCCATATGTCTCTTAGGCTCTTCTCTGTATTTTCCATCTTTTGTCTCTCTTTTCATCAGTCTGGATATTTCATTCTGTCTTTTCACTACTTTTCATATGTTTAAATCATTTATTGAGTTTTTAATTTTAGCTATGGTACTTTTCATTTTTAGAATTTCTAGTAACATATCAAAATTCTCACACTTGTCTTTGACTTCCTCTAACATATTAATCATAGTTATTTTAAAGCACATAATAAATCTCAATTCCTTTTTGGAGATAACCTGTAGATCTGTTTCTACTGTCTGTGTTTTCTCTTGGTTTTTGGTCACGGGTTTGCCATCTCTTCATATGCCTGGTTATTTCTGATGGGCTTCTGACAGGCAGATAGGTCTGGGGTAGTAGCAATTCCAGACCCCTTAATCTAATCAGTGATTGAGCTGATCTGAACTAGTCTCCTTCCTATTCACCCTAACACCTAGGACACAGCCTTTGGGGTCCCCAAGCCTGGGGTACTTACCTTCTCCCTGACAGACCCTCAGCTCCAATCTAGTGGCCCTACCCCCAGCTCTTAAGTTGAAAGCTCTGCTCTTTGATATTGCCAGTTACCAAAGTGCACGCTAAGAGGCTGAGACACCCAGTCTTGTTCTTGGGGAGGAAAGTGAACTTACATGCAGGACTCACACAGCTCTGAGCTTCCTGGATCACACAACTACTCTTTAAAGGCCTCTGACTTCAAAGAGAAGGCTATATATATATAGTCCAGTTTTCTAACTGTTCTCAGCAAAACTGTTAACCTAAAACAACTTAGTCCTATTACTACTGACTGATGGGATGATAACCTTTTCTTTCCATCCTTACATCCCAAGAAGTACCACTTATTATTGGCATTTTATAGTAGAGAAGATGGATGATTAGAGAATTTTGATGATTTACCCAGATTCATCAGCTTCCAAAAGACAAAATCAGGATTGGAGTCCAATTCAACAGAACTTCAGAGTTGAGTCTCTTAACCACTATTTACTATACTTTCACTGATTTTATCCTTAATATAACCTACGTGATAGAAAGACATAGAAAATGGCATGCTGGGGTCAGAGCAAGACTTCTGACTTCAAAATCCCATCTCTCTGGTAGTCTTTCTACTGGAGTTTGGAATCCAAATACATTTAGCTTTTATCTTTTCCTATGGGAGAATACATTCTAAATTGAATCAAAAGATATTTTGAGATACAATCACATCTCAGTTGACAATAAGATAATGTATATGGTCACAATTATCCTCATAGATGCTCTGGGAAAATGTTGGAGGGGAGGGTAATCTCATACAGTTCTCATTCTTTAGACAAATAAACTGAAGACCACAAAATAAGGACTGTCTTTGGGCTCATTTATTCATCCAAAAAGTATTTATCTATTACCTACTACAGGCCAGGCAATTTTCTAGGCACTTGGATATATTTTAATAGAGTAAACAGAATACAAACATAAACATCACACATAGGCCAATTATACAGCTCCTAAGTTCTATGGGGGAAAATAGAGCTGTGTAAAAGGACTGGGAGGGCAGAACAGGAGATCAAGGGAAGGTTGCAGGATTTTACTTTTACAAAAGATTTGCTAAAATACTGTTGATAATTACTCCACCTCACTCCCACTCCATTCATCATAAAGACATGCTTCTTTACAGAATAACTGAACCTTCTTTCACCTGCCAATTTAGTTTCTGGAATGCCCTTGGGCAAAACCTTTAGCACTCAATATCCATTATGAGTAACTACCATGCCTTTATGACTTGCAGGAAAATAAATACATAAATTATTCTTCTGCAACAGAATCTGCTATTCTCCACACTGTGGCCTTTTTGAGCCCCAAATCTGCAGACATGGAGTCCGATTTTTTTCAAATCTGATTTTACTTATTTTTCACAAAACCTTTTAAAGAAGTTCTACTGAGTAATTCTTGAAACTATAGTCTGGTTTAGGCTTTAAAAAGGATTTCCTGATTGAAAGGAGACCTTCAAGATGGTGGAAGAGTAAGACGTGGAGATCACCTTCCTCCCCACAAATGCATCAGAAATACAACTACATGTGGAACAACTCCTACTGAATACTGGAAGAAGACCTCAAACTTCCCAAAAGGCAAGAAACTCCCCACGTACCTGGGTAGGGCAGAAGAAAAAAGAAAAAACAAAGGCAAAAGAATAGGGACGGGACCTGCACCAGTGGGAGGGAGCTGTGAAGGAGGAAAGGTTTCCACACACTAGAAAGCCCCTTCACTGGCTGAGACTGGGGATGGCGGAGGAGGGAAGCTTCGGAGCCCCAGAGGAGAGCGCAGTAACAGGGGTGCGGACAGCAGAGGAGAGGTTCCCGCACAGAAGATCGGTGCTGACCAGCATTCATCAGCCCAAGAGGATTGTCTGCTCACCCGCCAGGATGGGCGGGGGCTGGGAGCTGAGGCTCGGGTTTCGGTCGGATCCCAGGGAGAGGACTGTGGTTGGCTGCGTGAACACAGCCTGAAGGGGGCTAGTGCGCCACAGCTAGTCGGGAGGGAGCCCGGGAAAAGGTCTGGAGCTGCTGAAGAGACAAGAGACTTTTTCTTGCCTCTTTGTTTCCTGGTGGGCGAGGAGAGGGGATTAAGAGTGCCGCTTAAAGGAGCTCCAGAGATGGGCGCGAGTCGCGGCTAAAAGCGCGGACCCCAGAGACTGGCGTGAGACGCTAAGGCTGCTGCTGCCGCCACCAAGAAGCCTGTGTGCGAGCACAGGTCACTATCCACACCTCCCTTCCTGGGAGCCTGTGCAGCCCACCACTGCCAGGATCCCGTCATCCAGGGACAACTTCCCTGGGAGAATGCATGGCGCACCTCAGGCTGGTGCAACATCATGCTGGCCTCTGCCGCCTTAGGCTCGCCCTGCATTCCATACCCCACCCTCCCCCCCCCACCCCGCCTGAGTGAGCCAGAGCCCCCTAATCAGCTGCTCCTTTAACACCATCCTGTCTGGGCGGGGAACAGATGCCCTCAGGCAACCTACAGGCAGAGTTGGGGCCAATCCAAAGCTGAACCCCGGAAGCTGTAAGAACAAAGAAGAGAAAGGGAAGTCTCTCCCAGCAGCCTCAGAAGCAGGGGATTAAATCTCCACAATCAACTTGATGTACCCTGCATCTGTGGAATACCTGAATAGACAACAAATCATCCCCAAATTGAGGCGGTGGACTTTGGGAGCAACTGTAGACTTGGGGTTTGCTTTCTACATCTAATTTGTTTCTGGTTTTATGTTTACCTTAGTTTAGCATTTAGAGCTTATTAACACTGGTAGATTTCTTTATTGATTTGGTTGCTCTCTTCCTTTATATATATATATATATATATATATATATATATATATTTGTTTCCTTTCTTTTTGTGAGGGTGAAGGTGTATGCTTCTTTGTGCAATTTTGTCTCTATAGCTTTGCTTTTATCATTTGTCCTAGGGTTCTATCTGTCCTTTTTTTTGTTTTGTTTTGTTTTGTTTTTCTTAGTATAGTTTTTAGTACTTGTTATCATTGGTGGATTTGTTTTATGGTTTGGTTGCTCTCTTCTTTCCTTATTTCTTTTTTTATTACTTTTTATTCTTTTATTTTTAATAATTTTTTTTTATTTTAATAACTTTATTTTCTTCCTTCCTCCCTCCCTCCCTCCCTCCCTCTCTCCCTCTCTCTTTCTCTCTTTCTTTCTTTCTTTTTTTATCCCTTTTCTTCTGAGCTGTGTGGCTGACAGGGACTTGGTGCTCTGGCCAGGTGTCAGGTGGGAGGGCTGAGTTCAGGAAATTGGTCTACCAGAGACCTCCCAGCTCCATGTAATATCAAACGGCAAAAGTTCTCCCGGAAATCCCCAACTCAACGCTAAGACCCAGCTCCACTCAACGACCAGCAAGCTACAGTGCTGGACATCCTATGCCAAACAACTAGCAAGACAGGAACACAACCCCACCCATTAGCAGAGAGGCTGCCTAAAATCATAATAAGGTCACAGACACACCAAGACACACCACCAGCCGCGGTCCTGCCCACCAGAAAGACAAGATCCAGCCTCATCCACCAGGACACAGGCACCAGTCCCCTCCACCAGGAAGCCTACACAACCCACTGAACCAACCATAGCCACTGGGGGCAGACAACAAAAATAACAGGAACCACGAAACTGCAGCCTGTGAAAAGGAGACCCCAAACACAGTAAGTTAAGCAAAGTTAGAAGACAGAGAAACACACAGCAGATGAAGGAGCAAGCTAAAAACCCACCAGACCAAACAAATGAAGAGGAAATAGGAAGTCTACCTGAAAAAGAATTCAGAGTAATGATAGTAAAGATGATCCAGAATCTTGGAAATAGAATGGAGAAAATACAAGAAACGTTTAACAAGGACCTAGGAGAACTAAAGAGCAAACAAACAATGATGAACAACACAATAAATGAAATTAAAAATTCTCTAGAATGAACCAATTGCAGAATAACTGAAGCAGAAGAACGGATAAGTGTAACGTAAAATAGTGGAAATAACTACCACAGAGCAGAATAAAGAAAAAAGAATGAAAAGAATTGAGGACAGTCTCAGAGACCTCTGGGACTACATTAAATGTGCCAACATATGAATTATAGGGGTCCCAGAAAAGAAGAGAAAAGAAAGGGACTGAGAAAATGTTTGAAAAGATTATAGTTGAAAACTTCCCTAATATGGGAAAGGAAAGAGTTAATCAAGTCCAGGAAGTCCAAAGTGTCCCATACAGGATAAATCCAAGGAGAAATACGCCAAGACACATATTAATCAAACTATCAAAACTTAAATACAAAGAAAAAATATTAAACGCAGCAAGGGAAAAACAACAAATAACATACAAGGGAATCCCCATAAGGTTAACAGCTGATCTTTCAGCAGAAACTCTGCAAGCCAGAAGTAATGAAAGGGAAAATATTACAACAAAGATTACTCTACCCAGCAAGGATCTCATTCAGATTTGACAGAGAAATTAAAACCTTTACAGACAAGCAAAAGCTAAGAGGATTCAGCACCACCAAACCAGCTTTACAACAAATGCTAAAGGAACTTCTCTAGGCAGGAAACACAAGAGAAGGAAAAGACCTACAATAACGAACTCAAAACAATTAAGAAAATGATAATAGGAACATACATATCAATAATTACCTTAAATGTAAATTGATTAAGTGCTCCAACTAAAAGACAGACTGGCTGAATGGATACAAAAACAAGACCCATATATATATATGCTGCTTACAAGACCCACATCAGATCTAGGGACACATACAGACTGAAACTGAGGGGATGGAAAAAGATATTCCATGCAGATGGAAATCAAAAGACCAGACCAGATGGCTTCACAGGTGAATTATATTAAACACTTAGAGAAAAACTAACACCTATCCTTCTCAAACTCTTCCAAAATATAGCAGAGGAAGGAACACTCCCAAAACCATTCTACGAGGCCACCATCACCCTGATACCAAAAGCAGACAAAGATCTAACAAAGAAAGAAAACTACAGCCAATATCACCAATGAACATAGATGCAAAAATCCTCAACAAAATACTAGCAAACAGAATCCAACAGCACATTAAAAGGATCATACACCATGATCAAGTGGGGTTTAGCCCAGGAATGCAAGGATTCTTCAATATATGCAAATCAATCAATGTGATACACCATATTAACAAACTGAAGGAGAAAAACTATATGATCATCTCAAAAGATGGCAGAAAAAGCTTTTGACAAAATTCAACACCCGTTTATGAAAAAAAACCCTCCAGAAATTAGGCATAGAGGGAACTTACCTCAACATAATAAAGGCCATATATGACAAGCCCACAGCAAACATCTTTCTCAATGGTGAAAAACTGAAAGCATTTCCACTAAGATCAGGAACAAGACAAGATTGCCCACTCTCACCACTATTATTCAACATAGTTTTGGAAGTTTTAGCCACAGCTATCAGCGAAGAAAAAGAAATAAAAGGAATCCAAATCAGAAAAGAAGAAGTAAAGCTGTCACTGTTTTGCAGATGACATGACACTATACGTAGAGAATCCTAACGAGGCTATCAGAAAACTACTAGAGCTAATCAATGAATTTGGTAAAGTAGCAGGATACAAAATTAATGCACAGAAATCTCTTGCATTCCTATACAGTAATGATGAAAAATCTGAAAGAGCAATTAAGCAAACACTCCCATTTACCATTGCAACAAAAAGAATAAAATACCTAGGAATAAACCTACCTAAGGAGACAAAAGACCTGTATGCAGAAAAGTATAAGACACTGATGAAAGAAATTAAAGATTATACCAACAGATGGAGAGACATACCATGCCCTTGGATTGGAAGAATCAACACTGTGAAAATGACTATACTACCCAAAGCAATCTACAGATTCAGCGCAATCCCTTTCAAAGTACCAATGGAAAATTTCACAGAACTAGAACAAAAACTTCCACAATTTGTATGGAAACACAAAAGTCCCCGAATAGCCAAAGCAATCTTGAGAAAGAAAAACGGAGCTGGAGGAATCAGGCTCCTGGACTTCAGACTATACTACAAAGCTACAGTAATTAAGACAGTATGGTACTGGCACAAAAACAGAAATATAGATCAATGGTACAGGATAGAAAGCCCAGAGATAAACCCATGCACATATGGTCACCTTATTTTTGATAAAGGAGGCAAGAACATACAATGGACAAAAGACATCCTCTTCAATAAGTGGTGCTTGGAAAACTGGACAGCTACATGTAAAAGAATGAAATTAGAACACTCTTTAACACCATACACAAAAATAAACTCAAAATGGATTAAAGACCTAAGTAAGGCCAGACACTATAAATCTCTTAGAGGAAAACATAGGCAGAACACTCTATGACATAAATCACAGCAAGATCCTTTTTTACCCAGCTCCTAGAGAAATGGAAATAAAAACAAAAATAAACAATGAGGGATCTAATGAAATAAAATAAAAATAAACAAATGGGACCTAATGAAACTTAAAAGCTTTTGCACAGAAAAGGAAACCATAAACAAGATGAAAAGACAACCCTCAGAATGGGAGAAAATATTTTCAAACGAAGCAACTGACAAAGGGTTAATCTCCAAAATTTACAAGCAGCTCATGCAGCTCAATATCAAAAAAAACCCAAACAACCCAATCCAAAAGTGGGCAGAAGACCTAAATAGACATTTCTCCAAAGAAGATATACAGATTGCCAACAAGCACATGAAAGAATGCTCAACATCGCTAATCATTAGAGAAATGCAAATCAAAACTACAATGAGGTATCACCTCACAGCAGTCAGAATGGCCATCATCAAAAAATCTACTAACAATAAATTCTGGAGAGGGTGTGGAGAAAAGGGAGCCCGCCTACACTTTTGGTGGGAATGTAAATTGATACAGCCACTATGGAGAACAGTATGGAGGTTCCTTAAAAACTAAAAATAGAACTACCATACAACCCAGCAATCCCACTACTGGGCATATACCCTGAGAAAACCATAATTCACAATGTTCACTGCAGCTCTATTTACAATAGCCAGGACATGGAAGCAACCTAAGTGTCCATCAACAGATGAATGGATAAAGAAGATATGGCACATATATACAATGGAATATTACTCAGCCATGAAAAGAAATGAAATTGAGTTATTTGTTGTGAGGTGGATGGACCTAGAGTCTGTCATACAGAGTGGAGTAAGTCAGAAAGAGAAAAACAAATACCATATGCCAACACATATATATGAAACCATAAAAAAAAATGGTTCTGAAGAACCTATGGGCAGGATAGGAATAAAGACGCAGACATAGAGAATGGACTTGAAGACATGGGGAGGGGAAGGGTAAGCTGGGACGAAGTGAGAGAGTGGCATGGACATATATACACTACCAAATGTAAAACAGATAGCTAGTGGGAAGCAGCCACATAGCACAGGGAGATCAGCTCGGTGCTTTGTGACCATCTAGAGGGGTGGGATAGGGAGGGTGGGAGGGAGATACAAGAGGGAGGAGATATGGGGATATATGTATATGTATAGCTGATTCACTTTGTTATAAATCAGAAACTAACACACCATTGTAAAGCAATTATACTCCAATAAAGATGTTAAAAACAAACACACAAAAAAGGATTTCCCCAGTCTAAATAACATAAATCCAAGTATGAGGCTTTCCCACTAATTGCAGAAAAACCTAAGTCAGAAGCCTGATTTCATGGTAATTATTGCCATTTGTCTGATGAATTTTACAGTAATTTCAGAATACTCATGAAGCTTCTCAGATAAGAACACACTAAGCTCAGAACAAGAGCTGCTGAATAATGTATTCCTGCTTTCTTGTAAACAAAAGTATTATTAATTTTGATAGCTTCTATGGGTATTCTTAATCTCCAATTTAAAAGAAGAGCATAGGTTTCTATGTAAACCAGTTTACAAGCCAAAATGTATGTAAGGAATAGTCTATACTACATATAAATTCCCTTTTTTTGTTTTGTGTCTAAAATATTCAAGGGAAGATTCACAGACCTACCCAGCTACTTACTTAATCCTATAGTGAGAAAGGCTTTCATCTATCTCTAAAATAAGGCAAGAGTTCCATTTGCCTAGTTTGTTAAAATACCAGGTTTCAGCCAGCCTTTCCCTTTTTCTTTTAAGAATACAATATTATTCAAAATGAGTCAAGGAATTGTATCTATTTCTACCACTCTGGTATTCCACAGTAATCCCCCAGTAAACACTCAGGTACAAATTAACAAGTCACGGGTGTGATCCAGGACAGAAGAATTTCTCAGAGTGTTGTGAAAGATTCCATGTAAAAATGCAATGGAATAAGTATACGAATATTAGCTTCATTGATAGAACATGATGCATTACACTCAACATTTTTATATGTGTTACTCCACAACATCCCCATAACAGCGTTTTAAATTTCATAAGACAGGCGTTACCATTACCATTCTTATAGGTGACAAAAGGCACAGAAAAGTTAAGGGACAATCAATGGCCACACAGGTGATAATACAGAATTGATATTTGGACCCTTTTCCTTACTACTTGGAATAACTTAAGGCCTAAGCACTGGACTCTAATCTTTTGGACCTAGGTTTGGATACTCAGGGTTAGGTGACAATTTGATATGCTAATTAACATCTTTGCCCTCTCTTTTCCCATCAGTCAAATGGGAATATAATCACTGGTTTCACTGTACTGTTATCAGAATTCAATCAGGAAAAGCACATAGAGCATTGACACTGGTGCCCATGCAATGGGCCAATACTCTCCTATATAAATCAGTGCAACCGAATTCTCAATTTTCAAGTTAAATTTCTACTTTCAGTAGAAATTATTAACAATTTTACAAATGCAGGCTCACCATAACCTATCTCTGGCTATTTCTCACACTTCTGTCTTACAGGATTCAAGGATGCTTCAGAGTCTTGTTCAGTGCCCAAACTCTGATCTGCTACACAGAAGCCCAGGGTCTCCTTCAAACGAAAGGAGTCCTCTTAAAAGACAGAACCACTTTTCTCAAATATACATTTCTTTATATTTCTTTATAAAGAAATATACATTTATCTTTTTATACATTTAATTTCCTAATGCAATACCTTAAATAGAAATGATGAATAAACAGCTGGGTGAATAAATGAAATGATGACTAGAAAGACACACCACAGGATAGGAGAAGTTCAGGGACTCAATTATTTTGAAGAATCAGACTGAGATAATCCCAGAAGCTTAAGAAAAGAAATGACAAGCTCATTTTTGCATCCATTTATCCAAAATTCTGTGTTGTATTATTTTTTAAAGTTGTTGGAAACAGCCAACATACATTTCACTCCCTGCACCTTAAATTCTTCTTTCAATGTATATGACGCCTTAAAAATGGGAAGATGAAAACTGCATGTAGGATTCCTTTATACTATGCTATTATATATCACCTTTTTCCAAGTAATTCCAAGTTTATCCCCTTTAGTTTTAGATATCTGAAGATTTTTTATTTATTGGGGTATAGCTGCTTTACAACGTTGTGCTAGTTTCTGCTGTACAGTGAAGTGAATCAGCCATACGTATACATTTCCCACACACCCATAGCTTGTCTTCCTTCGAACTCTGGGAAACTTCAGTGGGGGACAATGTGTTAATGACATAAGTAATTAGGTTCTAAAAGATGTGTTTTTTATAGAACTGGGAGGAATGGAGGTGGCAGTCAGGAGAAGAACAGCTCTTGACAAATGGGTGCACAGCCACTCCTGTAAACAGGAACTTCCCTGCAGGAAAACTTCCTCCCCTGGGATCTATAATTTGGCTGTTGCCTTAGAGAGCTGATGAAAGCAATTACAGGACAAAAAGGCTGATTTCCCCTGCATCTGTTGAGGCGAAGCCAGGGATAATGTTTCATTTACACTAAAGGAATTCATGGTTTCTTTCAGAATAGAACCTGAAAGATGAATCCAATCTAATCAGAGGCACAGGCATCTTATCGAGATGAAAATCCCTTAAGATGTAGTTTCCCAGCCTTAAAGGTCAGTCACTTATTAAGAGTTTTAACGGTTTTATCAGAAATGACCACATTCAGTGCTTCACAGATGTCATAGGGTAAACATAGAACCATTCCTCTGTGTTTCCATTAACTGAAAATATTAGTGACCAACAAAGATAATGGTCTATTAAAAATCAGGAAAATAAATTTTTCTGGGCACAATAAGTTACTTGCTGCCGATATTTTAGTTATTTTTTTCAGATTTCCCCAGTTTTATGTATACACATTTGTGTGTGTGTGTGTGTGTGTACATTTCCTCTAATGCAATTGTACCGCATGTGTAGATTTGTGTGTCCACCACCACAGTTCAGATAAAAACACATCACCTTCATTTTCTAATTTTCAAAATAATAACTTGGTTTCTTATTATCCTCCAAAGATGATTAGTTATTTTTCTTTAGTATCTTTACACTCTCACTAATTTCATCATATTTTATGTGCTTCAGTCCATTGCAATTATTATCCCTTTTTTTGCTCAAAATTTTCTATCTGTGGCCTGTGGAATTCTCTTCAGTTTGTCTCTTGAGTTTCTTGGACACTGTGCTATTTCGTCTGTAATACTAATTATGATCTGACAGGACAAGATGTTCTGAGCTCCTTTTATACATTCCATTCTTCAGACCAGGAATTAACCATTTCTCCAAGGAACTTGGTTTCTTTTAGTGGTGAAATAGGGTTTCAAGGCCAAAAAATAATTGCTACAGGGACTCATTGTTTCTGGGTTAGCTTTTTTTTTTAATTTGTATTTTATACTGGAGTATAGTTGATTTACAATGTTGCATTAGTTTCTGGCTTACAGCGAAGTTATTCAGTTTGGGCCCTTGCTCAGTGGCAATGACAAACATTGGCTTCACCCTTGGAGTGAGGCAGGCATAGCAGGGAGGATGGGCTCTTCCTGTCCTGAGTAACACTGAACCCTTGGACCACAGACCCAGGTGGCCCCCCGCCCCCATGTCACAGCATGAGTACAGCCGAGGTGGGGAGGCGTGGTGTGATGTGGTGTGATGCCCACCGAACATCTACTGTAGACAAGCAACATTCACTGAACACCCAGTGTGTGGTCACCACCACACTAAGAACTTTTCATGAAGGACCTCATTTTGCAGTCAGAATAGCCCATATGCATGTATATACACACATATATAATGATTATTCCCATTTATCAATGAAGAAACCAAGGCCAAGAGAGATTATCAGCACCTTGCTCCAGTTCACCAAGCCAAGCTATTAAACTCCAGTCTACACACTCACCACTGCCCCACATGGCTTCCT
The DNA here is from genome assembly GCF_003676395.1 of Aethalodelphis obliquidens. Lineage (NCBI taxonomy): Eukaryota > Metazoa > Chordata > Mammalia > Artiodactyla > Delphinidae > Aethalodelphis > Aethalodelphis obliquidens. The sequence goes on from NW_020838007.1 coordinate 6,497,277, forward strand.
CTGAAACCCCACCCACCAAGAATAGGGATGGAGCTGAAAGTGGGATGGAGAAAACCAATCAAAGCCCTCAGAGACCTGAGCAGTTTCACAGAAGCTTCTCCAATGAAGGAAATGTTCAAAACTGTCCAACCCTGTACCCACCAGCCACTTGTGGCTACCGAGTACTTGATATGTGGCTAGTGGGATGGACTGAGGACTAAAATTTTTATTTATATATATATTTTTATAATTTTTATTGGAGTGTAGTTGATTTAGAATGTTGTGTAAGTTTCAGGTGTACAGCAAAGTGATTCAGTTATACATGTACATATATCCACTCTTTTAAAAATTCTTTTCCCATATAGGCCATTACAGAGTATTAAGTAGAGTTCCCTGTGCTATACAGTAGGTCCTTATTAGTTATCTATTTTATATATCGTAGTGTGTATATGTCAATCCCAATTTTACTTAATTTTTATTCTTTTAGATTTAAATAGCCCAATGTGGCTGACAGCTCCCATAGCGGACAGCCTTAGAGTTTAAGAGAGAGAAAACACTTTTTCTCATAGGTGTCCATATGGGACAGGAAATATAAAGGGGTGAATTCTCTATGACAGCGGTCCCCAACCTTTTGGGCACCAGGGACTGGCTTCATGGAAGACAATTTTTCCATGGACCAGGGCGGGCTGTGTGTGCGGGGGATGGTCCAGGCTGTAATGCGAGTGACGGGAAGCTGCAGATGAAGCTTTGCTTACTCGCCCTCCACTCACCTCCTGCTGTGCGACCTGGTTCCTAACATGTACCGGTCCACGGCCCGGGGATTGGGGACCCCTGCTCTATGAGACATTCAGACGAAGGCTCTTCCTTTCAAAATTCAAGAAAGAAGATATTGTCTCTTACTGTAAAAAATCAAATTGATCTGACCACACCAGCACAGGTGGTGGAAGCAAGAAGAATTTTCTAAGCAAAGGGAGCAGTACAAGCAAAGACAAGGAAACGATAAGCAAGCATGAGCCGTGCAACCAGCCCCGTGTGGCTGGATGATTAAACATGGGAAGATGTAAAACGCAGAGAACGTGGCACAATAACATAAGAGACAAGGAAAATCCAGTCCGTTGTTAAGCTGTTTATTGTGTGCATTCCCCACTAAATCACAAGGTTCAGGTGTGAAAAGGCAAAGGGAAAAGCATCACTAATACAAAGGAACGGAAAATAGAAGTATGTGTCCACGGGAAAGAATAATTCTAAGAAAAAGGCAAAATATCGTGAGAAAGCATTTCTGAGATGCATGCATTGCCGACGGCAGAGTGAAACCCCACATATGCTATGAGCGTGGTCACTAGGGAAGCTAGAGCACCTACAATAGGCCACACGAGGGCAACACGGGGTGGGCCAGCGGGCAGCCATGGTCGTTGCCTGGGCTGGGGGAGCGGATGTTTGTCCTTCAGTGTGTCTCATGGCCACTCCACTGGGAATGCCGCGTCCCCATTAGGGTCTGGTCCGCATGGTCCAAAGGGAAGACAGGATGGGGGACGGGGCAGAGGAACTGCCCTGGACAGGCTAGCAGACAAGGGGAGGGCACAGGCCACCACGTCCGTCACACACAAAGCTCCCAGGAGCGCCCACCCCAGGCCCTGTGACTCACCGACCCTTAACATTTTAATAACCAGATGCAGACCAGTTGAACGTGAGAGTCTGGGGCCTTGTCGAATCTGTGGGGTCAGACGAAGCCTCCCACCACTGCGCAGAGGAAGCAAACACGTGGCCCGAGGGCCGCATTCAGGTTTCACAGCATCCAACACCCAATTCTTTGTATTTTATTTCCTCTGCATGGCTTGGCCACATAGATCATGAAATTTTCACTTTGGAAATTCCAGACTCAACAGATCTGGCAAAGCTGGGCCCATATTCCCACATGGAACTGACTAGCAGCCCCTCTTCTCTGAGCCCTCGCTCACTCATGTCACTTGTCACTCACCCAGGAAGTCACCTGGGTTTAGGGCCCTTGCCGTGGACCGTTAGATGTGCCTGCTACAAAGCAGGACTGCAGCTAAGACGGGAGCTCAGCTGAAGGAAAAATAAACACCAGAGGAAGGCAGGGAGTTTTTGTCCTGATGAATCTGGAACTATCACTCTTCAGAGAATTAACTTTTCCCCACATGCCAGTAGGGCTACCACAGACTATTTTCAACTGAACTTGAGCAATGTCATAATACTTCCGAGGACATTAATGCCATCAAGGCTTTTCTGAGCAGTAGTAAAATCCCAAACCATTTCCTCTCCTTTTCTAATTAATGTCCATAATAGATCTGTAGTCTGCCTCACTTTTTTTTTTTTTTGCCTCACTTCTTAAGAAAGAAACTACAACTCTGATTAATTTTTAATATCAACTCTGCTAGAATCCAGACTTGCCTGCCCTCTCCCCCCGAAATTTTTATCTGTTCACAGAATTCCATGCTATTCTTGATTTAGGACTTAGAGCACTAGTAGCAACTTAATTAAAGCGTAAACTCTTAAGTATATATAAAATCACAATTACGTAAATATATTCCAGATTTATTAGCTAAACCAAAACCTACTTTAAAGGTGAAATATCACAGAGGCTGGGCAAACGCGCTGCATTTATGCTGAAGCCTCATTCGCCTTGGACAGAAGCAATATCCCTCCTTGTTCCTTTTCTTCCTACGGGCCCCTCTCCAAGCCCCTCCCTTGATGCACACAGATTTGGGGTGCCCCATCTTTGTCCTTCTTTGTGGCGCTGGATATTAATACTAATCACGTGTCCTCTGGGCCCATGGGCATAGATGGCTCAGAAAAGGCTCTGGCACGTTTAATGCCAAGCTGGACTGGGCCTCCTTTGGCTTTGGTGCAGGTGTGGAACAGAGGACTGGGAGTTTCAAGCCCTTCACAGGTGTGAAATGTTTAGTGTGGAAAGTATTTTATTTTTGGAGGGAGGGGGTTTATGTCTAGTGCCTGTATTGCTGTGAAAAGATTCCTAAACACAGCAGGAAGCTGGCTGCCTAGGGAGCCCTGGGAAAGCTTTGGAAAATGAACCCATAAGCTTTATGCCCAGAGGTTCTGATTCAGTGGCGCAGGTATGAGACCCAAGAGTCCACACTGTGAAAACACCCCCCCAGGAATTTCCGAAGATCAGATGGATTAAAGAAGCAATGTCCCCTGCTGGTTTGAGCTACATCAAACCTCCTCTTTCAAGGATGCAGCAAGGTCAAGGCTACGGGGAGGCGAAGAGGCAGCATGTGAATACAGAGGAGGATCCAAGGGTCTGGGTGGGGAGAAAGGAAGTCTGAAGATATACTTTATAGCAAAGCAGAGCTTGAAAGAGACCCTTACTCTGTATGATAGTCCTGTGCCTTGTGTGCATGGGTCTGTCTAGTGATGGGCTGGTATCAGTGTGGGGGGATGGTCCCCCCAGAAATCCTTCCCAGAGCCTGACCTGTCATTAGCTTGCACCTTTCATCCCAAGTCAGAGACAATCAAAGACAACTGAAACATAAATACAGATGTTCCAAAAAATTTCTCTTTGAGGCATTTTCTTAGAAGTCATAGGGCATGTACCAAGTACTTTTCATTCTTTAGGCTCATGAGAGAAAAAAAAAAAGGTAAATGTACTGGTCCAGGGAAAATGCATTGACTATAAACACGGACTTTACAGAGAGAATGTGAGATGGAAAAGGTGGTTAATAGTCAAAGCTTTAGTGGCACCACTGGACACAAATGTCAGAGTCTCCAGCCTGACATGCTAAGCTTATGCCAATTAAAAAACAGCAGATAAAACTTTCAAATTCAAATACTGTAATTTATCAAAATCAAATAGAATAATTTAAGGCTGATTTAGCTGGATTCCTTGCCACTCAGAATAGAAACTGAATTTTCCAAAATCATTCCAAAATTTCCAGTCTTCTTTGTAGCAAGAAGTGTTCTCATAACTAAGTTCTGATCAATGAAAATGAAATGTAAGTGGAAGTGTTATGTGTCTGCTTCCAGAAACTACCTTATAAACCAGCTCACCCTGGCCCTTTTCCCCTCTCCCTGCTTCTGTTCTTCATCACTTAATTCATGTTAGTTAAAATTAGGAAGTGATGGCTGGAGCTCGAGCAGTCATCTTGAACCTTGAGGTGCCACATTAGGATGGTATAGGGATCCAGAAAGAAGGAGGCTGCCCATCCCCCCCGGTCAGGGTCTACTTACTTCCACACTCCTTTTACTGGAAAGGAAAAATAAAATTCTACTTGCTTACAACATTCTCATTTGTGTTTTCCACCACCTTGGGCTGGATCTAATCCTAATTAATACATAACGTTTTATACCAATAACATCCATCAAGATGTTAGAAAATGTTTTCTTTTTGGATTTTCTTGCTCTTCAAAAAGAAAACTTAAGTATTTTGTCTTTGCCTCCGCAGATGTAGAAATTATCTAAGAGGGCAATAGCAACTCCATTAGCAAAATTCATAAATAAATTTTTCATCAGCTCACAAGTGTTAAGTAAGCTGGAGAGACACAAGAACAGGAATGATCTCCTTTCCCTTATGTTCTCCCACACATTTCCTCTTTAACTCAAACTGATAGTATCAAGTTTTAAGAGTCAGTGATATTTGTTCTCACCATGATCATCCTTCCCCTCACCCTTAAATCCCCAAGATGCTGATAAGACTAGAGGTTCACAGAATTCGTGTAGAATCGATACATGACAATGTACAGTGGAAATGAAAAGAGAAGCTATTCCTGGGAGTCAGGAAACCTGATTCTTATCCTGGTGCTGTTGCAGGAAATCACAGTGACTGTGCTGTGATAGTCACTGACCTCTTAGGGCCGCATCTTCTTAGCTGTGAACTAAAGGGACTGGGTGACAGCTTGAGGTGCTCTCTAACCCTAGGGTGCTATGGTCTTAAAACTATGCCCCTTAAAGTTTCTTCAAGGGCTCCAAATTAATACCTGCAGTACCAGTCAAACGTGTTTCAACTCAGAACACTCATATTTAAGAATAATTTACTATTTTATACCATTGTATCCTAAGACTATGTTTCCTTTGCTATTCTACTAACTTGTTATTCATGCTTACTGTTAAAAACAAATTTTGGAGAAAATTAAGGGCCATAAAGACTTTGAAAAGAATCTACCAGATACTGAATGTTCTGGAACAAAATTTCAAAATCTCACGTTGATAAACAGAAAACAAAAGCTTGATGAAGAAGTGTTACTCCCTTTTCGGAGTATGTAAATCCTGTAAGAGAAAAGTTGTTAAATACAATTGAATCCACTCTGGAGTGCAGTTAAATGGATGTGATGGATGGCAGGTTGTCTTAATCTTTCCCATTTGTTAAATTATGATCGATGAGTGATGTTCACTGCTGAATTTCCAGACAGGGCCTGTGTTTGAACTCCCTGTCTTTATCAAGAGCTTCCAATCAACAACTGTTCTAAATCTGTCTCCATCACACCAGTGTGACACTCCACAATTATGATAAAGAGGAAGGCCAGAAACCTTACAGAATAAGTCCCTGGGTATTGTGTCTGATGTGACATGCAATCAACATGTCAACTAAGCGAAACTGTCTCAACAAATTTGCGGTATTTTGGACTTCTAAGTAAGCTTTCTCAGCAAACTCCCCCCACCCCCCAGGGAAAGAAAATGCTTCTGGCTCTGCAATTATTTGTCTTTAGGGAAAGAATTTACTGTGAGGCACAGAAACTTTACATTTCAATGTCCCCTATTTCCTGAGTAATACAACAACCCCACATAAATGACTTTTAATTACCTGTCTAAATTTGAATGAAGAGGATCACAGATCAGCAAAACCGTATATAATCCAAAAATGCTCATTTGTACCTACAGCAACAATGTAGTTCTTTACTTAGTCTCTGTGTATTAACCACATTTATGTTTCTAATTATGTGTGGTTTACGGTAATAGAGACCCTTCTCTGCTACCCGGTGAAAACACAAATTTACAACTTGGGGAGGGAAAGCAGAAACTCACATAGAAGTGAATGGCAGTTAAATACCCAAAGAGCTAAGTAAATAATGTCTGTGCCAACTTTTGAAATAAACAGGTTTTTTAAATGCAGGACGTGGCTCATTTTCAGCGTTAATCATCCAAAGGTGACACACTCTCAAAAACCTGGGAACGCAGATTCTTTAAAGTGATTGTGTTTCAGCATAATACTGAGAGCCCATTTTCACATACGAGAGTCCACCCTGGTCCTTACAGAACAGATCTTATTGTGTGCCAAATATTCATAACAACGGCCCCTCCCCGCCTACACAATCTAAAGATAATGTTACTGTGAGGTTTCAGGCATAATAAAAATTCAGAGTCAAAGTAGATTTTTTTTCCATAAACATTTGACACTTGAAAGGGATTTCATATGAGCATTAACATACGTTGAGAGTACATATTTTTCATTCCTGGAGTACACGAGAGGTAACTTCAACAACACAGAATGCCCAGAGCTTGGTTTTAATTCATTATTTTGCCATTAAGATAAAAATAAGACCAGGATTTAAAGTTAGGTTACATTTATATGGTTCCATATGATTAGAGGTTTTAAAAATCCCTTAAGTCAGAGGGATTTAAAAAAATCGAAGCAGCTGGTAAAGATAATAACTTAAGTAAGAAACTCAAATGTGTGCTTTGGGACGATAAGGGAAAAACACTTAAGAGCGGTTTTATAACAAACAGTACGGAAAGTAAAACTAAGAGTCCCAATATCACTTTTAATTGCTTTACTTCGATGAATGCTATACCTTTTTTCTGACATGGACTCTACCTTGACTATACTCTTTCCAATGTTTTTCACTGCTTGTTTTTTTTTATCCTTCCTATCAAATAGATGCTGCTTTTTAGATACAATAGAAGTTCTGCTGTAGCAGAAAATTAAAGAATAACGGCAAAATGGGAAAACAGATAATATTCCACCCAGCGATCAGCCCTGAGCATGATTCCATAATCTACCCTGTGATGATCGTCCACTTCACTGCCCAAAGGAGATCCACGTGCCCTGAATCAGGGACACACAAACCATCCTTGCGAAGTCCTCTGGGGAAACAAGTTAAGCCCTAAGGGAGCATTTCTCCATTTCTCTGATGTACAACAAACATGAAGGCATTTCATTCAGGAAAACCACACATAGAAAGTTGGAGAGAACTTAATTTTAAAAATGATTAATAGCTAGTTTCTTGATGATCCTTCAGTTTTTTAACCTATGAATAAACATAGAAATTGAGGTTGGAGTCACAGAGAGTCCAGGGCATGGATAAACCATTCCTGTTTCTAGCAACTAAAATAGGAGAAATGCCGCTGTTTTGGATATTAGGTAGTCATGAAAAACCAGAGTAATGAATCTGAAGTGATATTTTAAAATAACAAAATATCTGAATGTTAAGTATCTCATGTTATGGTACAAAAGAACAGAAACTGGAATAACTTGGAGAAGCTTTAAGAAAAGGTCTGAGATTGGAGCCAAGAAGATTTGGGTTCAAATCCCAAATTTGTTATTCATACTTACTGATTCTGTGGCCTTGACCAAATTACCTTAAACTCTGATGCCCTTGATTTTAGTGCCTATACTATAGAAATGACTGTAATACCTACAGTGCTATTGTGGGGATTACATTTGAAAAAATATCATTTGTAAAACATCTAGCACACAGATGATGACCCTAAGTAATGGATATTTTTTCAAGCACTTAACATAATTAATTGGGGTTAAATTTCTTACATTAGGATTTGCTGCAAAATTGCAAATGCTTAACACAGCACATAGGAAAAACTGTTTATCCATTCTCAAGTTATTCTAGAAGGAAAAGCCAAACACATACTCACTTTCCCACAAGCAAATTGGGGAGAAATAGTATTTCGGCTGTTTACTTGGACTTCTATGTCTGCAAAACAGCTTTTCAACATAAATTCAAATTTTGACATGCTATTGGCTTGCCGCACCAAAAAAAAAAAAAAAAAAAATCAGCTACTTGGCCGTCTCTCAAAAGACTTTACTAAATACAGCTGTAAGACTTAATGACAAAAAACGTGAAAATACACAACTAAGCAAAAATTTATCTGAGCATACACTTAACTTCATTAAGGATTAATACTAAGAATGACATGTTTTCCTTAGAAGCCAAAATAATTGAGTAAAGAATAAAAGTGATCTTTTACGGTTAAAAAGTATCTGATGAAAAAATAAATTGAAAATTTCTATAAATTGAAAATATAACCTCAGAATGCACACAAACGCCTTTCTCCTAAGTATCTTTGTCATAGAAAAGGATTAGAGGAGAGAGAGGTTGCTCTTAAGAGTTACTGAGTCCATAGTCCCTCACAGTCAAGTGTCCCTCCTACTGCATGCCTGACCACTGTTCAACCAGCCACTACTTACATACTGTCAATGATGCTGTTTACATACTGTCCCTCCCTTAAATCACCCGTTCCATTGTTTCAGAGCTCTAAATGATGGGAAGCTCTTCATTAAAACCAACCAGAAACCCCAAACAACAACAACAGCAAAAACAAAACAAAAAACTTTGTCCTACTAGTGAATTGTATGGAATGAGCTAACTGAAAAGGCCAGGTCTTTTCACAGAACTGCTGTCAAGGCTGACATCCTCTGCTCTGCACTTACGTACTCATTCTTCTTAAACTAAAGGCAGAGTTTTGTGTCGCTTAGATCTGTTATTCCAAGACAGATGATTGCAGTTTGTTTATTTGCAGAAAATAACAGAGTTACGTTCAAAAGTCAGGAAACCTCAGGCTGAGTGAAGAGAAAAGCAGTGTCAAGTTCAAAGGAGGTGATGGTTCCAGTACACCCACACCTCTGATGCCGCATTAGGGAAAATCAGCAGATTCCCGTAGGATGGCCATTGCCCACTCAGTGAGAGATTGAGAGATGGCAGAATATGGACTCAACTGGGGAATGAAGTATAGTTAGGGTGGGTAGGAGACTGAGAGGGGATGTGAAGACACATCGTTCATTTACTCATAAACCTCTGCGGAAGATCTTCTGGTACCAGCACTGTGCAAGTCACAGATCAGTAATCTTTAAATATTTGAAAGATGATGAGGGTTTAAAAGTAAAAATAAAAATACTCTCAACAGTCCACAGAATGGGAGAAGTATTTTCAAACCATATCTAATAAGAGACTGATAACCAGAATATATAAAGAACTCTTAAAACTCAGGAAATAAATAACCCTATTAAAAACAGGCAAAGGATCTAAAGAGATGATCTTGGAAGAAGATATACAAATGGCCAAGAAGCACATGAAAAGATGCTCAACATCATTAGTCATTAAGGGAATGCTGAGAACTGCTTCTCACCATCAGGATGGCTAGAATCAAAAAGATGGACAAAAAAAAGCACTGGCAAGGATGTGGAGAGATTGGAACCCTCATACATTGCAGGTAGAAATAAGAATGGTACAGCTTTTTTGGAAAAGCCCTGCAGTTTTTCTAAAACATAAACACAGAGTTAGTATATGATCCAGGAATTCTACTCCTAGGTATATAACTAAGAGAAATGAAAACATACATCCGTACAAAATCTTACACACCAATGTTCATAGCAAAATTATTCATAAATAGCCAGAAAAAATAACCCAGATGCCTATTAACTGATGAATAGACATATAAGACGTTAAGATGTGGTATAGCCACACAATGGATTAAGTCATAAAAAAGAATAAAGCACTGATATGTACTACAAGGATGAAACTTGAGAACATTATTCTAGGTGAAAGAAGCCAATCACAAAAGACTATGTATCGTATGATTCCATTTAGATGAAATACCCATAATAAGCAAATCTGTAGAAACACAAAGTACAGTAGTAGTTGCCTAGGGCTGGATTGGGGAGCAGAAACAGGGAATGACTGCTAATGGGTACAGAACTTCTTTTGGGGTGATGAAAATGCTCTAAAGCTAGATTGTGGTGACGGTTGTACAACTCGTTGGATATACAAAAACCATTGAACTGTACACTTTAAACATTTTTTTAAATTAATTAATTTATTTATTTTTTGGCTGTGTTGGGTCTTCGTTTCTGTGCGAGGGCTTTCTCTAGTTGAGGCAAGCGGGGGCCGCTCTTCATCGCGGTGCGCGGGCCTCTCACTATCGCGGCCTCTCTTGTTGCGGAGCACAGGCTCCAGACACGCAGGCTCAGTAGTTGTGGCTCACGGGACTAGCTGCTCTGTGGCATGTGGGATCTTCCCAGGGCTCGAACCCGTGTCCCCTGCACTGGCAGGCAGATCCTTAACCACTGCGCCACCAGGTGTACACCTGAACTGTACACTTTAAATCAGTGAATTGTATGGCGTGTGGAGTATGTATCAATAAAGCTATGTTTCTTTAAGAAGAAAAAATGGCACTCTGTCATTTCAGAAGGGAGACTTAAACATCAATGCTTAGAAGAATAAGCAAGTTAAATCCCGGGGCAGAGTTAAAGAGTACAGTCCATCCTTCAGATGTGGCCAATGACCAGAATGAGCCCTCTCACTGCTGAAGACCACATGGAGAAGCTGAGTAAGCGCCACAGACGCAACACCTTACAGTTGAGATAAGCCGTTTGGATCTGTTGAAATCTAGGTTCAAATGCAACTCTAAATTACTCCCAGTCTGTTAACTAACAAGTGTATGAAAAATAAGAACATTTTAATTCAACACATCCTTCGGTAACACTACTATAACAATAAATAGTTAAAAGTAAAAATAACATGAGCCAGGGTGCTATCACCCTACAATTTTTTAAGTTTATTTAACATATATGTATATATGTGGAGTAGCCAACCTTTAATACTACTTTCTTAATTTTTGCTAATTTCTCTGTCTTGCATTGAACAGTAAACTGCCTTTGGTTTTATCTGAGTGTATGCGCTCTGACCAAGGGGAATCGTATATGTCCTGCTAAAAAATAACCATGAAAGTTCACAGCTCGATTCTGAAAAATCTTCACACTCAAGATCAAGGAATTGATCCTGGTGGAAAACCATGCAATGCACCAGCAGTCTTCAGGAGTGACGACAGCATAAATGAATCAGTCTTCTTTTATGATATAGTCACTACTTGTCAAGGGCCAGGTTTCCTCTAGGCTTAGTCTAATTTAAATCAGGTTTTACTGGGTCAATTTTGCTTTCACTTTTTTATTTTAAAATTAGAAATGGGAAAAATAGTTAAAGCCACACTTCTCCAACAATAGAAACCATCATGATTGTCTTTTTACCTGCAATTCCTAACATGGTGGTTGATTAAAACAAATATATATATATATGATGCTTTATAACTATCACACTAGTATATATAACACTAGAATGATGGGATGAAAAAGCAGAAAAGTGTCATTACTTTCCATTCAACAGATACGTATAAGTGACAGCTTTGGGCAAAGGCCCAACTGTTCTCCAGGAGTTTATGCCAAACATAAACAATATTTTTTATGGATTTTATTGAAAATAAATAGGTAAATCAATAGGAAATCAGGAACAGGTCACTTTTGGAGAGTACTAGGAGTAGAGCCTTACTGCCCAGACACATTTCAATTTCAGTCACTAGAAGGTAGGTGTAAGGAAGATTTAACTTACTGCATTTAGACAATCCAACATTTCTGAACATTTTAATAATATGTATTGAATCAATATAGCCTCAGAAAAGCTTTGTCAAATATCAAGATCTATGCATTCCATACTTTTATCTCCCCATCCGACGATGTAGCCCTGGTTCTCAATAACATCAATATATTTACTCATTCACTCTATCCAACGATACACAAATATAATTCAGAGTGCCTACATCAGTACCACCAAGGAGAGCTCAAGATTTCTTTGCAGTTGTGTGTGTTTTTCTCCTAGAGAATATATACTGTATGGAGTCCAAGATTTACCTGAATTAGCCTTTTCTTCTGCGTGGTTATGTCATCCTCAGGTCCATTTGTTTGATTTCAATTTTCTGGTTTGCTTTTTTCATTCCTTGACATTTTAACTTTAAATGTGAATATTTAAAGTATTACACTGTTCAAAAATCGAAACTGTATGAACATTCTACAAACCTTCTTTGCTTTGACCTGGGAAGCAGTGAAGTCACCTGGACAGTTTGATCCTTGTAGGTCTTGCATTAATGATTTGTTAGGCGGGTCTGAGATGGAGGTCAGTGTAGGGTTGCTGATTCCCTGATTCTGAGTCCAGAAGGTTCCTCAGCCTGGTTGATGGCACAGGCTCCATTCCCGGCCCCGTGTGTGCTGCCAGGCACCGTTCCTTCCAATCTTTCCCATCCTTCCTGATGGTTCCTTTCCCAGAGCTGGCCAAGTCTCCTCACCTGCGTGTGCTGAGCTGCTGTGAACCAGAGGGGCACACTGCACAGCCCTGGGGTCCTCCCCTGGGCGCTCCCTCCTGTCCAGGACTCTACTGTGAACTCCAGCCGCCTTGCTCTCCCCAGACTCCTATCTCCATCCTCTCAACTCAGTGACTCGGCAAGGCTCCACGCAGGCTGCCCTGCACCGTGCTCTGGAAATTCTCCCCGTGACTCAGCAGAGGCCACCACAGGGTTGCCTCCTTGGTATGCCCTCTCTCAGGGCTCACTGTCCTTCGCTGCCCAATGTCCAAGCCTTGAAAACCTTTGTTTCAGTTTACCTTCCTTTTTTGTATTTTTGTCTTCTTTTCGTTGTTTTGTTTGTGTGTGTATTTTGTGCTTTTGTGGGGTTTGTAGGCTGCTTCAAGTAGAAGGGCAAATCCAGTTCCTATTACTCCATCTTGGCCAGGAGCAGAAGATGTACTAAGAGAAATCTCACCCCCCATCCTGACTCTTTCCACCTACCTCCCAAGTAATCATTTTTAATACTTTATGGTTTATCTTCCCAATGTTCCTTTATACAAAAATAAGCAAATACATGTGTGAAAACAGAAGGTAATAAGTATTGGCAACAAGGCAGACAAACTGGAACCTTTATCCATAGTTGGTGGGAATGTAAAATGGTACAGCTGCTGTGAAAACAGTAAGGTGGTCCTCAAATAAAAACTAGAATTACCATATGATCCAGCAATTCTACTCCTAGGTATACACCCCCCAAAATTGAAATCAAGGTCTCAAAGAGGTATTTTTTCACCTACGTTCATTGCAGCATTATTCACAACAGCCAAAGGGTGGCAGCAACCCCAGTGTCCATGGATGGATGAATGGATAAACAAAATGTAGGATATGCATACAATGGAATATTATTCAGCCTGAAAAAAGCTAATACATGCTACAACAAGGATAAACTTTGAGGACATTATGCTAAGTAAAATAAGCCAGTCACAAAAGACAAATACTATATGATTCTACTTAGATGAGGTCCCTAGTCAAATTCATAGAGACAGAAAATACGATGGTGGTTGCCAGGGGCTGGGGGGTCAGGGAGGGGAGGGGAGGAGTTATTACTTAATGTATACAGAATTTCAGTTTTGCAAGATGAAGATTTCTGGTAATTGGTCACACTGATGTGAATGTACTTAACACTACTAAACTATATACCGAAACAATGTTTAAGATGGTAAATTTTACGTTATGTGTATTTTGCCAGTATGAAAAATACAATAAATAATGTCTAAATTTTTTAAGTCTATCTTTTCCCAGATTTGCGAATCCACTTTCAGTACACTGAATTATCATGTGTTCTAGGGTCTATTTTTATCTTCCCCCAGTGGCCAACAGATATATTAGTTAGCACCTCACTATTTCATTACAGAGGCTTGAAGATCAGAGAAAGCAAATCCCCCTTGACTCTCCCCCTTTCAGGTTTTCCTAGATATTCTTGAATGTTTAGTTCCTATGTGAACATGAAAATCAAACTGTCAGGTTCAAAATAAAAACTTGTCACTTTTACTGGTTGCATTCAATTTATTAACTTGAACATAAATGACATCTTTACAGTGTTGAGTTTTCCTATTCAAGTACGGGTTAGGACTATCCATTTATTCAAATCTACTTTCAGACCTTTCAGGAAAGGTTTGTAACTTTCCTTATATAGATTTTGTACATATATGTTTAATATTACTCCCAGGTATTTTATTTTCTTGTTGCTGCTATTGTAAATAGGGTTTTCTATTCCATTTTATCTTTTGATCAGTTAATGTTTGATTTTTGTAAGTTAATTGTATATCCTGGTTTTTTACTGAATTTTTTATTGTTTGTGTTAGTTTTCTCATTGCTTCTTTTGGATTTTTCAGGTATCACCTGCAAAGGGATAGTTTTACTTCCCCTTGTACTGTTCTTATGCCTTTAATTTTCTTTCCTTGTCCTATCTCATTGGCTAATACTTCCAATAAAAAGGTGACCAGGTGAAGATGGTGTCATCCTTGCATTGTTTGGGGGCTAATGGGAATGCTTCTTATATTTCAACATGAAGAAACATGTAAACCTTATTTCTTCAATCTAAATACTTTATCTAATGTTAAAGAATTGGTCACCAATGCCTATTTTATTGAGTGTTTTTTTTAAGTCAGGAATGGGCACTAAATTTTTTGAAAGGCCTACACTTAGCCTCTATAAAGAGAATCATAATAAAGGTTTTGACTGTTATCCATGAAGGCAGGGACCTTTGCTGCATTTTTCAACACTCCATCTACAGAATGTTAATACATAAAAGTTTAGTATTATTTTTGATAAATGCATGAAAGTGCAGTTCTAAGTTCCTAATTCTTCTGTATAACATATTATTATATTGTTTTCTAGTGTTTATGATATACAATGGGCACATTATAACTGTCAGAATACCCATACTTGCTCATCTAATAAGTGGACCCGAGAAATAAAGAAAAACTAGCAGTAGGAGGCTACAGACTTCACCTGTACAGTTTAAGCTTTAAAGCATTTGATAAAAATTCCATCTCTGTACTAAGGAACTTGTTTCTTCTCTCTCTCTCTGGAGGTCAAGAACAGCGATAGACAGTTAATGTAAGCCTATTTTAAATAATCTATACCAGTTCCAACATTCATTATGACCTCATTGTAAAAATGTTCAGGTGAAAAGCTCAGGGCATCTGACAGGAGGCTGAAAGCTTTAATTCAGTGGGAGGAGGGGACACCATTAGCCAATAATAGAAAAGCCTTTTTAACAAAGGATGTTATTCTCTTAGAGTAGTAATCTATAGCAAATTACACAGAAAGAACTTGATTATAGTTTTCAATCTTCTAGAAAAGGATAATTTAATACAAAGTTAAAAGCTGATTCATTTTTGCATGGGTTTTACTAGCTGTCAATTATATTCTTCATGAACCATCCACCGAGTTGATGTATAGTTAAACACAGACTGGGAACATTACTTGGTTACAATTAAGGATCTCAATATGATATTGTGAAAGTCTGATATATTACCAAAAATATATATTCTTGATCTTCTGCTTAATTTATCTTTCTATAGTCCAGATAATCACTTTATTTAAAAGGCTTACCCTATGTTTTCTGAAAGCCAACTCAAGAGCTGAATAAAGAAGTTGGGTATAAATAATCAAAAACACTTTTAAACAGCATATTCCACACTATTCTAGTGCTAATGTAATTATTGCTGGAAAATAAATAGGGTATCAACCTTTGGATCATTGTGTCTGAACACACAAATAGAATATTGTAGTAGCAAGGACTCTGAAGATCACCTACTAATAAATTCAACCCTCTCACATAATAGGAAAAAAACTGAACTCAAGGAGGATAAGTGATTTTCCAAGCCACATGTCTAGTTTTTAGTAGAGCCAGAACTAGTTTTGGGTTTCCCACTTTTTCTGTTTCTCTCTCTAAACCACAGTTAACACAGAAAATATGGGACACAAATTGTAAAGAATGACACAGTGTATTTTTAGGTAGCTGGCACTGGATGTCAATTTATATTTTCCTTAAAGACCCAGAAGTAAAGTTCCTTTGAGTCATTTCAAAAGAGCCTGCAGGAGATTAATAAAATATTTTTCTTTCCTTCATAATCTTATGTCATATAATAGAAAGTTAAAAGGATATGGTCTCAAGCAATAAACAGTGTTTTGTATATATTTGCCTATAAAAAGATTTATAAATGTTCTCTCCAACATGAGGTGGGTTTTTAAAACTGATTCCACAATTATCTCCGAAAGGAATTCAGGCATCAAAGGGTCACCAATTATCAATGATCTAAAAATTACTGCCTTAAAAGTTAAATTTTGTATTTGTTCCACTCCTACTCCATTCCTCCCCGACCCCCAAATCTTGAAACAGTTTTACATGGGTAGCCTCAAAAAAATTATTTCCTACGTAAGTTTAAAGGCTAGATGGCTAATAATTTATAGTTCCTTTTCATATTTTTTTGTTTTAAATCACAACTCATTCCTAACACCCTCAAAATTCTCAATATGTGCAGCATCTATTTTCAGGATAATCTCTTTTACATAAGTAGAAGCTTTTTTATTGGCAAGAACAAGGGTGTAGTTTGCATTGTGTTCCACTGGAACAGTCTGTTTCTCCATATCCGAATCTTGGCTTCCAGCACTTTTGAAGTTATCTTCTATCTGAAACAGGTACCTCTCTTGAACTATTTCAAAATCTCAGTGAGAAAATAAAAAAACTGTCCCCCACAAAAAACCCTCTATTAATGCCTTTTTTTTTTTTTACTTCTCTCATACCCTCGTGTCTATAATCACTATAGGGTCGCCATATGTCACTTTCACATGATCTGGACCCAAAGCAATGTCCTTTGGTTGTCTAGAAAGAAAAAAACATATAAAAGGAATTATACAAGTAGAGAATCATAAAGAGAAATAAGATCCATACATTCTATATATTGAATAATCAATATAGTGCTCTTTTATCCTTTGAGTTTTTAAAGAAAATTTAAAAAGTTATAATTATTTACTGGAATTTAAAATGCAGAAGTAACTTCAACTTAACTCTTATAATCAAGGAAAAAAAGAGACATAGCTGATTGGACTCTGCTGATCACCAGTACTGTGAAGTTGCTGCATATGATAAATACTACATAATGCTTACAATGGTGTTTTGTGTGTTTCCTCCAACATGAGATTTCCTTCTTTCTTTTCCTTATAAAATATTACAATCTAACCTTGGAAAAATAACAAAACAGAGACAATAAAAAGAATATTTTAAAACCACACAATACTAACGACCCAAGTACAACCACTTTGAGGAATATATAGAAATACATATAGATATAGATGTTTATGTATTTTCAAATATTTTAGGTACAATCATTATTTGCTTTTATAAAAATAGATCATGTCATTCACATTTTACAATATTTTTATTTGGTATATTTATTTCATTTAATGTATTTTTTCTTGTCAATTGATGTATTATGAAATGTTGTTTCTAATGACTATACAGTATTCTATTATACAGATTCAATAATTTATTTCACCAAGCATCCCATGTTGGACACTTACTTTATTTTCAGCTTTGAGCTCTTAAAAACACTAGGATGAACAATGTAGTAACTAAATAAATATAATTTCAACTACAGTTGAACAACACAGGTTTGAATAGCATGGGTCCACTTACACATGAATTTTTTTTTCACTAAATACATACTACAATTCTAAATGATCCAATGCTAGCTGAATCCACAGAAGTAGAACTGCAGATATGAAGGACCAAATGTAAAGTTACATGTGGATTTTCAACTGCATGTATGGACAGCACTCCTAACCCCCACATTGTTCAAGGGCCAACTGTACTACCTTAGGATATATTCCTTAAGTGTAACTGCTGGTTCAAAGACCTTGCACAATTTCAAGGCCTTTGCCAACCTGTTCTCTAAAAATGTAGCAATGTAAACTTAGCAGCTAAGTGTGAGACTCTTACATGTCCTAAAATCCTTGTCAACATGATTGTCTACTATCTCACTTTTGATGGACTGAAATAAGTAAATAATTGTTATTTTAATATTTATCTCTGCAATTATTAGCATGGTTGATTTCTTACTAGTGTGCATTAACTATTTGTATTTTTCTTTAGAAAATTACCTTTTATTTCATGTCAAAATGTATTAATTTCATCCTTAATCCCAAGTGATAATTTAGCTGGGTATAAAATTCTAGGTTAACATTTATTTTCTCTTAGCACTTTAAATTCCAATGTCTCTTTCATCTGGTATTATCGATGAAAAGTCTGCAGTCAGTCTTCTTTTTTTCTTTGAAAGTTCTTATTATTCTCCCTTTTTTCTTGAAGGGCTTTGTAAAATTTTACCATGAGTTCACCTTTACTAAAAACTGTCTTCTTCTAGAGTCTTAGGAGGCATTCCTTTGGAATGTTTTTCTGGCTGCCTTTACCCCAGCCCAATGTGACTGTAGAGTACTTGGTCAGATTTTATGTTGGCTTCTTAGTCCAGGGCTTCTCCAGAATAATCAGAGGATGAATTCAGTTCCAAATGCAGTCACTGCACAATCTAGGAGATCCAATGTTCCATAATTTGTATTGTTTACATCCACTGCCTAGGACTTCAGTTTCTATGTTTATCCTTTAGCCAGCAAGCAGAATTCTGCTGAGTCACCTTTTCCTGGTTATTGGATTTATCCAGGTAAGTTAATTCCTGCTCATACTAACTTGGTTCTGTGAGGCATTAAAACTCCATCATATAAGGGTTTCTCTGGTCCAGTTATCCTTATCAGCCATGTGGATTCAATCCTCTCACCATCAAGAATCCTCACTTCATTTTGAGCATCTACAGATTTTCTTTCCTTGTTTTCAATCTCAGCTATATATTTAACTTTATAAAATATTTTTATCTATTGTTTTCATGTTAGAATGGAAAGATAAGGGCCCTTCCACAGCAACTCACTCTGATGGCATATTCTAACCTATACATTTTTCAGAAGAAAACTTGTGAGATGTATAAAATTCTATAAGTCCCCATCAGAGTGTTTCACAATGAAGACAGCACAATAGACTGATTTATTACAGCAATGACACTTAAGTGCAATGGGGGAAAGGATGCTTCTTTTTTCAGTCAATGGTGCTAGGTCAATTGGAAGCCACATAGCTTGACCTTACCTCACACAATTCACAAAACTCAATTCCAGAAGACTTAAAATATAAATGTAAAAGATAAAACAATAAAGTGTTTATAGAAAAACATCTTAGTAACCTTGGCATAGGCAAAAAAAATTCTCAAAGAGGTCACAGAAAATGTTAACTATTATAGGAATAACATAATTTAGACTTCTTAAAATCAAGAGCTTCTGTTTATCACAAGACATCATTTAGAGAGTAAGAATGCAACATAACCAGTGGAAAACTGTATTTGCAATAAACGTATCCAACAAAGGACTTAAATCCAGAATTTAGAAAAACTACCCCTAATGAGTACTTAAAAGATAGGTTATCCAAAGAAAACATGGTGTAAGAGACTTGAACAGACTCTTCACACAAAGATATTCAAATGGCTAGGAATATATGAAAAGGTGATGGGCCTCCTTATTCACCAAAGAACTGCAAACCAACACTGCAATGTGACAATACCACACAGCCACCAAAATAGATAACATCAAAATGACAGACCAAATGTTGGTGAGCAGGTGGGAAAACCAAAACACTCTTACACTGTTAAAGGAGTGTAAATTGGTACAATTCCACTGGAAAACTGTTTGATCATGTCTACTGAAGCAAAGCATATGCATACTCTATGATTCATTAATTCCACTTCTTGATATACACCCATCAGAAAATAATGATTATACTAAGATCTTAGAAGTCTGATACAGGGAATATATTTTAGGTAATTTTCCCACAGAATGGTTAAAATGCAAAATTTTATACTTTGAGATAAGTTTCAATCATCCAAGAAATGTTTACTCACGTTAAATATATCCTTCCTTTTATCGTGATGCTGGATGGGTAAGGTATTTATATGAACTATGAAATATTGACTGCACTGAACCAGGTGAAACAGGGAAATCCTGGGATTAGAAAGTAATTTGAGCCTGAAGTTATTTCTCTGGAAAGCCATTACAGAAAAAAAGGGAAACAAAACAAAACAAGAAAACCACCAAGGAAACGAAGCTACATCTCGAGGGCCATTTTAGAGTAAGGCTGGACTCACACTATTGATATTCAATAGAAGCAGAAAAGACAGAATATGTACATATTTTCCACCTCAATCCCTGTAGCTGACTTCTAAACGTCAACCAATCAGGACATTCAGAAAATTTGAAACTCCCTGTTTTATTCTCAGCCATCCCAGGCAACATCCTGCCCCAGCCAGCTTACGTACTTAGCTACTCACAGCTACAAGGCATACACAAAGTAAGTAGTTCTTTTGTAGGGAATCCAAATGCTCTGTCTCTTACTAAAGTCACAGAGAAAAATGGGCAAAAGACATTAAAAAGAAGGAACAGAAATCAACAATGAAAGTTTAGATGATGTTCAAATTCACTATCAATCCAAAAAATGCAAATCAACTCCCTTCCACCAACCTGCTTCAAGAACAAAAATTCAGTGGGAGATGCAGTCTGAGTCAGTTGCTCTGGTTTCTCTGGGCACATTTCTGCATTCCCCAACTAGCAACCTGGATGTCTACATGGTCAATAAGTCACTACGTGAGCCTCCCAGAGTCCTCCTACGTGCCAGGCTGTGTAGCAGCATCGCTTCTGGTCGGACTTGACTGCTTACTGCTTAGTCTTCCCAGCTCTCATGTCACTAGGAGGCAACAGACAATATGCAGGGGTTGGTGGGGAGGGGCACTGGCAGGGATTAGCAAAGGAGAGTGCAGGGGAGGAGGGTCAGGAAGCAGTTTCACGCAAGAAAGGAAGCCAGAAAAGATGCCCATTATTGGGGATGGCAAAATGCCCACAACAAATTCAGATGCCTCCATTCCCACAGCCTCAAAGTCCCTCTAAGTCCCAACTTAGTGTCTCTTTAATTGTGCGTATTTACCGATGGTGTATTTCTGTCTTCAGGGTGACACTTGGGATTAGATGATCTTAGCAACCTTCTCCCTCTACAGAGTATACATACATTCAGAAACATGAAAATGTTTATAGATGCTATGACTGACTATAAATCCTTACATACGTGTGTGTGTGTGTGTGTGTGTGCATGCATACATGGGAAACACTAAGGCACTGGTGATTGGTGCATTTTAAAACTGCAAAATAGTACTACAGAAATGAGAATGTCTGAAAATCAAACAAGCCAAATATCGAAGTTATGAGTAAAAAGCTTCAAGTCAACAGTACTGTGTGACAGATTTTTTTGCACATATTTAAGACACAGACTTGTAATACTGCAGGAACACAACAGCGGCAAAATCCCACCTCTCCCTGCAGGGTTCGTGCACAGCCTGCTTTCCAATCTACCTGCAGGACGTCTATTCTGCTAAAACACATTTTTAAAAGTGAGGGGTCTGCCTCCGTTTGTCTAATGGTGAATGCATATTACTCAGTACTCATTTCTGACAAATCTTCCTGGTCCTTCTACCGCAGGAGACAGAATGCTGAAATGCCATGGGATCCGTGCATCCCTAGGGAATGAAAGAGGCACTAGACTCTGAGGAGGAGGATCCATCACCCGGAAACTAAAATGTTAAGGCCTGGCTGTCCCTTTGAAGATTAACAAGAAATCCACCCAAGTGGGAAGAGCCCTCCAGGCAGGAGGAAGGGCAGAGGCAAAGTGTCAGAAGGGCAGATGTCTTGGCTGCAGTGAGAGGGTGAGAGGGGTGGCAGAAGGCCACTGGGTCTTCCCAAGGAGTCTGGGTTTTCTGTAAGGGGTGACGTGTGCCCTGCAGGGATGACAGCAACGCGGCAGATGTCTGGGAGCAAAGGAAGAACAGAGCCAAAGCCAAAGCCAAAGCCAAAGCCAGAGCCGACTTCAAAGACCCAGACAGGATGGGCTGCCCTGATGCTGCCCCGATGCTGTGGCTGCGGGTGCTGGAGGGGCCAATGAGGAAGTGAAGGCAGGGTAGCAGGACCCAGGTGGGGAGGAAGACTTTGCTTTCAGTGCAGACGTTGTAGAGGGAGTATCTGCACCAGGTGAGGGAACAGCATGTGGGGTGTGGAAGGGAGTTTGCTGTCTGGTTCCAAGAGAAGGAGATGCAATTTTGTGGTAGGCAGATCTGTCCAACAGGCACAATAAAGCACTTATCTCCTCCAGCGTTCCCTGTGCCCCTGCATGGACCTCCACCACCCAACTGACGAACTATTAGCAGATATTATAAACACAATCCATCACCCAGATGGCACTAGAACCAAACGATGGCCATGTTCTCACTCCTTTTTCAGCCTTCAGCATCTGCAGTGATTGGTAGAGAGGACAAACTAGGAGCATTTTCTGGGGACCAGATTTTTCTTCCTTCCATCAAAAACTATCTGGGTATGATTTTTGAAGATCTGTCTTTTTCTCAATTCCTGGGTACAGAATACAGACGGGCACGATTCCCTCCACTCGTGCCTAAGGAGGCAAACTATGACCATGCCAGGGTGGGGTAGCCTCTCTCTCTAGATTACTATTTAAATAAACTGAATTGCAAGATTATTACAAGAACTGCAGTATTCATAGGAATCGAACCTCTTACAGTTTGATAAGGACCAATCTGCCGACTTAATACCCTCTATTCGACTGTAGAGTTGTCTGCTAAGGAGAAGAGTGAACAGTAATTCCGTACTACTCCAAGAAATTTGGTAATTGCACCAGAGTGCTCTTTTAACACCCGACTGGACGAGATCCCTACTACACTCCTCAAGTGTGTGTACCAAGCTTTCAAAAAGATGGAACACACAGTAGGCCCTCAAAATCTGTTAATCTTGTTTTTTTTTTTTTGCGGTATGCGGGCCTCTCACTGTTGTGGCCTCTCCCACTGCGGAGCACAGGCTCTGGACACGCAGGCTCAGCGGCCACGGCTCACGGACCCAGCCGCTCCGCGGCATGTGGGATCCTCCCGGACCGGGGCACGAACCCGCGTCCCCTGCATCGGCAGGCGGACTCTCAACCACTGCGCCACCAGGGAAGCCCGATCTTGTTTATTTTTTAATGATAGTCTTTATTCCTTTTAAGGATTTGAAGAACATTAAAAAAAAAAAAACTCAGCAGGATTTTAATGAAGGGTACATTTTAATTCTGGGAAGACCAAGTAACTAGGTACTACTGGTCTATCTAGGAACTCTCCAGATGGGTGATGTTCATGATCTTGAAAATCTCTAGCAAACTGCTCCACTGAGCTAAACTACAATCCGGTCTGGAAAGATATGTTAGTAGTGATCCTTTGCTGGATTTTAGCCATTTCCTTTCCTATGAACACACCCTGACATTCAACAGTGATAAAATGGCACATATGGATAATGCTGTTTGGTATATGCTCACAATCTTGGCAGGTTTCCTTTAATAAAATACTCCAGATGTTAGCCTCAGTAATTATGCCTGTCATCATTCAGCCTTAAGAATGAAACATTGCTGCTACAATTCCTCGTTTGTGTGTCTATAGATCATCCATAAAGATAAAGCCTGCACAGTTAGGACAGCCCTGCGAACAGGCTCTGCAGAGAAACAGGCATAAAAAAGACCCGGCAATAGGCTGACCGGCATGAACTGGTAACTGTGAAAACACAGATGCTCTTAGAAGTTTTCAAACCATTCTTATATGGTACATTTGCACCTTCTGTAGCTGACGAAACATTTACACATTCCTATGCATTACTATTTCAAAGTATGCCAGAAAGTGAGACATCTGATACAAACAATTATCTGTGGTACAGATACAACAGACTACCGTGCATGAAAAGAAATCTACTCAGGAAACCTGTTTCTACAGAGGAAGACTAAAATTGAGATGTTGCGTGCTAAACTTTATGAGTGCTGTTAGTATCAGGGGAACATGATTGTTTTCATTTTCTGAAGGCCTAATTTGCAAAATGACTTTTCATGATCCTATTAAGAAACAAAACAAGTCAAAACAGATCAATGACTAAGTATCAGAACAATAAGTTATAATGACTTGATTTAAAGGAGAATCCTGGAAAAGGCATACCTGATGTTACAAGTGATGCAATTCTCTTGACTTTAAAATAAATCTACTTGGTGAGGAATAATCAACCCAAACTTTTGGTATATTTGAATGATCATGCTAAAAAGCCAACATTCACCAGTGAAATGATTAAACTGACATCAAATAATTGCTGACAGTAGAATACTGAGTATTAACAATGCTGTCAGTGTCATCGGAGCCCTGAGAAAGGAACTTTTATAAAAATATTTTACATTAAGGAGTTTAAACAACATTTTTACCAATTTATCTTCAAACCATCATGAGAGCAATGTCAATTCCTGTCAAAACCCATGTGCTTTAGTGAAGGTAGACAGCGAAGCTGCGCTTTGATGGGAGGGTGGCCACAAGGCATGGCCCACATCACCTGAACCACCTTAACAGGCAGCATGGCACCAAACACCACTGTTCCTATTAACTTTCCAGAAGCCAATGGTCAGAGCAGCTAATTCTAAATAAAAGCCCTTTTGAGGTAGGCAAACTCTAAACAAGAAATACCAAGTACATCGAAAATAAACTATATGTCAAAGATACACCAGGGCTTTTTTTTTTTTTTTTTTTTTGCGGCACGCGGGCCTCTCACTGCTGTGGCCTCTCCCGTCGTGGAGCACAGGCTCCGGACGCGCAGGCTCAGCGGCCATGGCTCACGGGCCTAGCTGCTCCACGGCATGTGGGATCTTCCTGGATCGGGGCACGAACCCGTGTCCCCTGAATCAGCAGGTGGACTCTCAACCACTGCGCCACCAGGGAAGCCCCACCAGGGCATTTTTAAAGCTTAAAATTACATGATGACGCACAGAAAGATCAGGTAAATTGTCATAAACTTACTGGACAACTGAATGCACTCAAAACTTTCAGAAATGACTGCAAGGCAGTGTATCCACCCTGACAACCCCAGCACGTCCCATCCCAGCACTAAGTGCCATTGAATGACACATGATACAGTAGCACAAATGACTGTGTGGCAGCCCATCTCCAACAGCTAAAGGGAGCCCATGCCTCATGCTTCATTGTGCCCCCGTAAACACAACCCACAACAGAAAGGGGGAAAGTATTATCAAAACCAGTCTGACACTTAAAAATTACTTTTCTTCTTTTTTAAATTTATTTTTAAATTGAAATATACAGTAATTGATTTACAATGCTGTGCTAGTTTCAGGTGTACAGCAAAATGATTCGTTTTCAGATACTTTTCCATTATAGATTATTACAAGATAATTGAGTAGAGTTCCCTATACTCTACAGTAGATCCTTGTTGGTGGTCTATTTTATGTATAGTAGTGTGTATGTGTCAGTCTCAAACTCCTAATTTATCCCTCCCTCACCTCTTCCCTTTGGTAACCATAAGTTCGTTCTCTATGTCTGTGAGTCTATTTTTGCTTCATAAGTAAGTTCATCTGTATCATTTTTTTAGATTCCACATGTAAGCCATATCATATATTTGTCTTTCTCTGTCTGACTTACTTCACTTAGTATGATCATCTCTAGGTCCACCCATGTTGCTGCAAATGACATTATTTATTCTTTTTTCAGGCTGAGTAATATTTCATTGTATATATGTACCACATCTTTATCCATTCATCTGTTGATGAACATTTAGGCTGCTTTCATGTCTTACAATAGCTTTACATGCTATTGTAAATAGTGCTGCGATGAACACTGGGGTGCATGTATGTTTCTGAATAACTCAAAGGGTCTGGGATCCTTTTTGGTTTGCATGTCTTGCTAGGAGATTTTACTAACAGGATGAGCTCTGAGCCTCCATTTAGCTGGAGAACAGCAGCCTCTGGAGTCATCTGACCGGGATTCATGCCCCCACTCTGCCACTTGTGAGCACTTCCCTCCCACTGGTCAAGTCGCTCAAATTCTCTAAGCCTCTGCTTCCTCATGTGCAAATGGAGATAATGCAACCCTCCAGCTCAGGGCTACTGCCAGGATTAATTGAGACGATACTTAGGAAAAACTCAGCACAAAGACTGTTTTTAGTAAGCTTCAAGAAAGCTTTGTTTCTGTTTCCCTTTTCTTTAAGTCTTTTTTTTCAACCTCAATTTTTAAACTACTGCTTTAAACATATTTATTCTGACCATTAGAAACTCAGCACATTCTATAAAAGAGCTATAACCTTTCGTGAACACTTTCTTATGTCTTATTCCTTCTCTTTGTATTTAATACTGTTTCCTGTGCTTCCTGTACTATTCACTGTCCACACCTGATCAAATTCAAAGTGTTTTCCAAAGCATTGTTCTTTAGGAGGAAGAGTCATCATTACAGATCATCATGTGTATCTTCTCATGACATTTTGCAGACTGGAAAATGACTCCAGAAACACGAGACATATGGGATTTATTAAGATTACAAGCACGCCCCCCCTATGATCTGGGGCCGATGAGTCTTCCGATTTAAGGGAAGTTGACAACACAAGGAAAGGCAATATGGCTAGAGGAGGAGTCTGACCAGCTTCGGGAAGACCACACCCCCAGAAGACAAGCTACCACGCCTCTGGGATCACTGGCTCCAGGCCTTGATCATTAGACTGACGCAGTGGAAACCAGCCATGCCCAAGTCAACTTAACCCCAAGGCTTTCTGTGACACCCCGCTGCCTACTGATCACTGCTCAGGTCCTAGGGCTTTCTAACATCTGGCACCACCAAATCTCTTTCTACAGCACATGACAATTCAAATCTCATTTTTGAAAACTCCAGCCGCATCTCTTCCTTTCCCGATACTTACTCACGTATGTCCCCCTCCCCTTTGAGCCTGATTCCCCGCATCCCCAACCCGAGTCTGCATTCCTGATAACTACCTGGTCTTCCAAATCCCAGTGCAAATGCCACATCCTCTACAATGCCTTCCTAGACTTTCTTCAGGTGTAATTACTCTTTTTATAACCTTTAGAAAGCACTTATTTCCCACTTTGAATCTGAGCTGTTTACTGATATTCTAGATGGCTTCTATCATACCCTCTTACTTCCTGAGCAGAAAACCTCATGCGGAACTCATCCTCATATTTCCCACACAGCATTTCCCATGGTAGAGAGTCAACACATTTTTTTGGCAGAAAAAGTGAATTAAGTTAAATGTTAGGCATATCTTATTGGTTACTCATGTACCATGTCTCTGTTTATTTCTGTTCATTGGCATTTTAATAGTTCTAGAACAGGAAGGCATTGCAAAATAGTAGTAATAGCAAAGGTTAGCCTTTGGGATCAGACTGCCTGGTTTTCCATCCTAGTTCTGCCACATCTTAGCTGTGGAACTGTGGGCAAGTTACTCCCAAAAAATGAGACGTGAAAGTCTCACGTGAAAGTGGATGACACCAGCTCCTACCTTCATAGGGCCAGTAGGAAATAGAATAAGGTCACACGGGTGGAATGCTTAGCGAGCGGTCACCCCCCTCCAATGTTAGTTATTAACATTTTCATAAAAACACATTCATGTGTTTTTATAAAAATAAAATGAGCAATGTCAAAGCAAGGAAGTCCCATCTCAGCCTGCCAGTACCATCACCCACCCACCTTCAGAGTGAACATTTACAGGATTTACACCAGTTCAAGGCAATGCCTGAGAATTTGCTATGATGATAATGTGAACTCAGTGCCCCAGAAATACTACTTCCAAAGCAGAAGCAAACTAATTCCAGGAGATCTTATTTCTTCAGATCCCTCTGTAACTTTCAAGGTTTTGTTCTCCAACTCTCTCTTTCTTATTGACAAGGTAATTAAGGAAGGACAAATATACCTCTTCCACCCAAATCTCTCATGCATGCATACTATACAATAATGCCATTTCCTGAGTCACCGTATTTCTCTCCAATCCTCAGATAATCTGTGTATTCTGTGGACACAGGGATAGCATGCTCCTGGTATCATCAGAAAAACAAAGAAAATTTGGTTTTAACCAGCAAAAATAGGGGAAGACAGAACATTATGACTAGAGCAGCCTTCACGCATGAAACTCAAGATTAAATGTGGTTGGCCTGTGTTCCTGGATTGGAAGAATCAACACTGTGAAAATGACTATACTACCCAAAGCAATCTACAGATTCAATGCAATCCCTATCAAATCACCAATGGCATTTTTCACAGAACTAGAACACAAAATTTTACAATTTGTATGGAAACACTAGAGATCCCGAAGAGCTAAAGCAATGTTGAAAAAGAAAAACGGAGCTGGAGGAATCAGGCTCCCTGACTTCAGACTATACTACAAAGCTACAGTAATCAAGACACTGGCACAAAAACAGAAATATAGATCAATGGAACAGGACAGAAAGCCCAGAGGTAAACCCATACACCTATGGTCACCTTATCTTTGACACAGGAGGCAAGAATATACAATGGAGAAAAGACAGCCTCTTCAATAAGTGGTGCTGGGAAAACTGGACAGCTGCATGTAAAAGAATGAAATTAGAACACTCCCTAACACCGTACACAAAAATAAACTCAAAATGGATTAAAGACCTAAATGTAAGGCCAGACACTATCAAACTCTTAGAGGAAAACATAGGCAGAACACTCTATGACATAAATCACAGCACGATCCTTTTTGACCCACCTCCTAATGGAAATAAAATAAAAAAATAAAAAAATGGGACCTAATGAAACTTAAAAGCTTTTGCACAGCAAAGGAAACAGTAAACAAGATGAAAAGACAACCCTCAGAATGGAAGAAACTATTTGCAAACTAAGCAACTGACAAAGAATTAAGTGCCAAAATATACAAGCAGCTCATGCAGCTCAATATCAAAAAAACAACCAACCCAATCCAAAAATAGGCCTAAGACCTAAACAGACATTTCTCCAAAGCAGATATACAGGTTGCCAACAAACACGTGAAAAGACGCTCAACATCACTAATCATTAGAGAAATGCAAATCAAAACTACAATGAGTTATCACCTCACACCAGTCAGAATGGCCGTCATCAAAAAATCTACAAACGGTAAATGCTGGAGAGGGTGTGGAGAAAAGGGAACCCTCTTGCACTGTTGGTGGAATGTAAATTGATACAGCCACTATGGAGAACAGTATGGAGGTTCCTTAAAAAACTAAAAATAGAACTACCATATGACCCAGCAATCCCACTACTGGGCACATACCCTGAGAAAACCATAATTCAAAAAGAGACATGCACCGCAATGTTCACTGCAGCACTATTTACAATTGCCAGGACGTGGAAACAACCTAAATGTCCATCGACAGATGAATGGATAAAGATGTGGCACATATATACAATGGCATATTACTCAGCCATAAAAAGGAATGAAATTGAGTTATTTGTAATGATGTGGATGGACCTGGAGTCTGTCATACAGAGTGAAGTAAGTCAGAAAGAGAAAAACAAATACTGTATGCTAACACATATATATGGAATCTAGAAAAACAGTACTGATGAACCTAGTGGCAGGGCAGGAATAAAGACGCAGATGTAGAGAACGGACTTGAGGACACAGCAGGGGAAGGGGAAGCTGGGATGAAGTGAGAGAGTAGCATTGGCATATATACACTACCAAATTAAAATGGATGGCTAATGGGAAGCTGCTGCATAGCACAGGGAGATCAGCTCGGTGCTTTGTGACCACCTAGAGGGGTGGGATAGGGAGGATGGGAGGGAGGGAGTCTCAAGAGGGAGGGGATATGGGGATATATGCATAGTTATAGCTGATTCACTTTGTTGTACAACAGAAACTAACACAACATTGTAAAGCAATTATACTCCAGTAAAGATACATAAAAAAATATGATTGGCCTTACAAATCACTTCAATGTTTCTAATTGCCCAATTGTTTCCACATCATAATCATTCAAAATGAAAATGTTGGTGTTCCTTAATAATGCCATTATAGCAATACACTGTCTGCTCCTGTTAAGGTGTTCTGCTAGCCACACTCTGACTTTTTAAAGCCATTTAATACCCTTCAGGCTTGATCAAAGGTACTGTCATGGGTTTTGATATATAGTTAGGACTGCATGAGGTATAGCAGCCCAGAAAGAGAGGGCAAAAAATATTTAACTTGGTTTTTAACATGCCTGAGTCAATTTTTCATAATTCATTCATTCCACAAACATCAGTAATTTCTATTATATTTCAGACTCTGTGAAAGTCAGTTTGGGTAAAAAGAAAATTATGGCGTGATCCCTCCTCAAGGGTCTTACAGTCAGAAAGGGGGCCAGTGTAACAGAGATTCAAATCTCAAAATACAAACATACAACCTGATTCAGGTTTTTATTAAGCACTGTTCAAAAATTTCCATGTTGTTCCCACATAGTCAACACAAGATTTTAGAACTTTTACTTCCCATATTTCCAAACATAAAAGCCCTCTGATTTTCTTATTTTCCCCTATGAGGAAGTTGGCTAAAGTAATCAGAGGTCTCAAAAATACAAAAATGTACAATCAAAACATTCACTGAACCATTCTCTTTCTAAAATTACTTAATCAATGGAGATGTGGTATCTAAGAAATATTCATCCTCAAAGTGAAAAAAGGTAAGTATCTTTCTGGGTCATAGGACTTTGCTTTTGAGATCTATTGTAATAGCATTATTCACATTCCATTAAAATGCCAGAAAACAAATAACTCAACATATAATCATAATTTAATTTCCCTTTGGATGAGAATTATAGATTTGAAGAAGGCCTGCCCTGAACCCTTTATTTCTGATTACTATGTGACTGAAGAAAGGTTAAGCTTTTCCTAAAGGGTTTTATCAAGGCGGTTAGAATTAATGAACTTTAGTAACACCCTTCATTTTATTTTTTTCATTTTAATAAATTTTATTTTATTTATTTATTTATTTTTGGCTGCGTTGGGTCTTTGTTGCTGCGCTCCGGCTTTCTCTAGTTGTGGCGAGCGGAGGCTACTCTTCGTTGCAGTGCGTGGGCTTCTCATTGCGGTGGCTTCTCTTGTTGTGGAGCACGGGCTCCAGGCACACAGGCTTCAGTAGTTGTGGCACGTGGGCTCAGTAGTTGTGGCTCGTAGGCTCTAGAGGACAGGCTCAGTAGTTGTGGCACATGGGCTTAGCTGCTCCACGGCATGTGGGATCTTCCCAGACAGGGCTCGAACCCGTGTCCCCTGCACTGGCAGGCAGACTCCCAACCACCGCGCGCACAGGGAAGTCCCTACACCCTTCATTTTAAAATACTGAATTATACTGCTTGCAGACATTCTCCAATTTACTGTGCCAGAAGTATTTCCTGGCTTCCAGACTTGGAATTCTGAATAGATTTCTCTCTCAAAAACATTTATTATCCATGTAGTTTTCTAGAACCTACTAAACATTGTATTGGATTGGCCAAAAAGTTCATTCAGTATTTTCCATAAGACGTTACGGAAAATCCCAAACGAACCTTTTGGCCAACCCAATATTTTCATTCCCCAAAAAGAAAATTCTTAGTGACTCCTATGTGCCAGGAATAGGCCTAAGTACTTTCTGAGACACACCATCCCTGCTCATAGGGAATTCTCAGCCCAATAAGCAAAACCAAAAAATGAAAGCAGGTATAATATAACGTGATAAACGTAATAATATAAACAACACAGAGCAATGGAAGAATGCACAATGGGTAAATACGCACTTTGGGAGCTGGCCTCAGAGCTCAACCACAGTTTAAAAGATGATTTCCCTCCCAAAGCCATTCTCAACAACTAACAAATTACCTTGTAGAAATGCAGCCTTCTGCTCCACGCTGGGGTCCTCTGCTGACCAGAGGGCCACTGTGGATCTATGTCTACTTATATATGCCTTTCCAGATAGAAACAGCAGAGAGCTATCCAGCCGCCTGTCGCTTCTGTTCATCTATCACAAGGCAGACTTTACTTTGGCTGACATGAAATTCCACAGCTGTTAATAAAAGATCCTGATTGTACCCATTGGGCAAACAGTTCCCTCTCTGATTTCTGCAGATACTTGACCAACAAACAGAGTGTCAGTTCGTACGGTACAATCTAAGGTACCCGAATGGGAAAAATAATAGAGCTGGCACTCATTTAATTGGGCCCTTTGTGGTACAGTGATAAAGGATAATGATTTATCACCATCAAGGCAAATAAATCCCTCTTAGGAAGGTATATTATTCAAGTAAAAACACTGAGTATAAACCACCCATATGAGCTAAGAAAATGAGGTTTTTTTAATTAAAAGGTACTTGCTACTAATTATAACTTTAATGAGTGGAATAAATAAGACTATAGCCAGGAAAGTAAATTCACAAAGTAGGCCTCACTGGTTGCTTATTTTCTGACATTGGTCTGTAAAGTTTTCAGTAGATCACTGTTAATTTCAGGTTCACATTCGCACCATTTACCTGATTCCCTCATGTAAGAACAGCACACATTGGCATTGCTGGTCTGTGCTAGGCCCCTTTGCTCCTTGACACTACAAAGAAACAGCACACCAGGTGTGGTCTCGGAGCCTGGGGCCGGGCACTGAGCTCTGTGCTGAGAGTGTGGGGTGCAGAGTGGGAGGGTCCGGGTCACATTTAGATTTCTGATACATTTTTCCTTATCTGATACATTGTTTCCTTATCTGATACATTGTTTCCTTATCTATCCTGTGGGCTGTGATGAAGATTAGGTGAGCACATAAGCCATTTGCTTAGCACAAAGCCTGGTACTTAGAAATGCAATAAAATTGTGCTTGTCTTTCATTGTTCCTGCCCCATAAGTTTTCGGTCCTGACTGTTCAGGTACCTGTACTTTGTGCGACACCCCTGCTTCATCACTTACTGGGAAACCTCACACGTGTCACCATCTCTCACTTGTCTCAACTCTCAACTAAGCTCAGGAATCTCACCTGCCCCAGAGGTAGGTTGTTTGAAGAATCAAAGGGGATAATTTACATAAAAGGGCTTTGCAATTTACAAAGGATGGTCATACTGCTGATGGCGGCATTCTTGTGCTGTCAGGCAGCCTACACGTAAGTCAACATCATTTTCTCGATGCCGTGCAGCTGGGTGAGACATGGTTCCAAACCAGGAAACCACCAAGCCCAGAGGGGTGGACAAATAATTCCAGAAGACCTGCCTGGAGAAATAACCCACAACATGATGAGACCTTCCTCATTCATTTCAGATCTAAGATCAAGTCAGTGAAAAAGGAAGTGGGAGGTCCTCAGGATAGCCCCAGAGTAGAAAGGATTTGGAGTATGAAAGTGGAGTGTTTCCTGTGTACGAGGGGCTTTTCTGGGCGGGGAGAAAATCCAAGAGCTGCCTCAAAGACAGGGATGAGGGGCTTGGGGCCACCCCAGGTCCAAGGGCCGTGTGGATCACAGGTCCTGAAGCACTGGGTGGGCAAAGGCACTCAACATGGTTGGGTATGAGACCTCTTTCCTGCCCCTGGAGTCTGATCTGCCGTGGTCTGAGGTCACACCATGCAGAACTCAGGTACGGATGCCAACCAGCTTCTTGTTTAACTTCTCTTCTTTGCATTAATCCCTGTCGCATTGGTTTTCAGATTAATCTTACTCAGATCAAGTCACTGTCCTGCTCAAAAGAGTCCGGTGGCTCCTCCATGCCTTTAAAGCCTAAATTCCTTACTCTCTCTCTCTCTCTCTCTATATATACATATATATATAGTTTTATGCAATATGATATTATATGGTATTACATTATAGTCTACTAAATATTACTAATATTAAAGTCTACTAAACACATCGTACAGTAAAATATTATATTATGCTATATGATCTTTCCTTTCTCTTTCTTCTGAATCATGACCCCAAGCAACCTTTCTAACTACCTGTCCAGGCTCCCCGGGCATTCCATACCCAAAGCCATGTAAACATGATTACAATGTGTCCAGCACAGTACTTACACAAAATACATTCCCATTAGGCATGTTCAGTGCGTTAACACATCTTTAAGTCTTTTCTGGAATTTATTATTTCAAATTATAAAAGCTTCATACTTTTATGAAATCTGTCTCACAGACTAGGTTGTAAGCTACATAAGGACAGGATATCCATCTAATTCATTCCTTAATTCCTCATAGTATGTAATAAAATGGCCTGTGTATTATAAACATTCAGGAAATACCTATTCAGTCAGTGTTAAATGTGGAATAGACTGAGAAACTGATTTCCAGCTTCGTACCCTAAAATCACGGCATTTTAAATCAAGCCTCTTGTATTCTTAACCTACTGAATATCCCATGCTTATTAAGTTTACATCAAAGTATAAGACAGAAGTATCTTCAAGTATTTATAATTAGTTTAAATTATAGAGCATTTGTAGTTTTGAAAACCTGGTATTTTAAATCTCAAAATAGAATAGAATAAAAATCAACATTAAAGATGCATTCACTCATTGGCAAGTAAACTTGGAAATTATCTCAGGATATTATAACTTGTGGTTTCGATTGTGTCATTTTAGGGTTTCATCATCTCACAATTTGTGCTTATGAATTACTCAAGTCAGGCTATGGTAAGAATAAAAGATGGAAACTGTCAGTGTCTGTCCAGAACAGTAGAGAGAGCTGGAAGTTGTCTCTGAATCCCACTGAAATTTCCACTGAATTCAGTCATGCTGGGCCCATTGGTGGGAAGAATAAGAGAAACAGTTTTTCTCCCTCTAAAAGTTGAATGAATTTTCTTTCAATTTGCCATTCTCTTACTGGCATCCATCATTTCTCAATGAACAGGTCCCCCAGAAACGCACCATACACAGCAAAATTTAAACAGAAGGAGGCACAGAGGCTCATTTAATAACATACTGGCTCATTTAAGCTTGATTCAAGTAAGCAAGTTAGGCAAAAATCTATACATCAATTACTTACTTATTATCAGGAAAGTTACTCTGATCATTGTATTTTAATTCACACTGAGAATTATAAGGTAGTATTTTATGCTTACCAGAGATGACAGCATGAACAACTAAAAAAGAGAGTTTTGGTGTTTTCTATTTTTCTCCAGAAACTCTCCCCCAACACATCGATTCACCACCTACACTGTATGGATTAGATGACCATGACCTTCAGTGCACTAAACATGTGCTCTCCACTCCCCTGAACCTCCAAGGAGAGTACAGTCAGGCCAAGACAATATGTGACCCCTTCTATGTCTACATGTTTAGATTTATTGAGGAAATTCTGATACAGGTAGATTGTAAAGAAAGTAATGAAAGTACAAATACTATTACTGAACTTGCTTTGACTTAGATGAAAATCAGAAAATACTCCAAGGAAGTCACATTTGGCTCACTTTGTTAACACACACACACACACACACACACACACACACACACACACACACACAGGGAGCTTTTTTAAAAATAATTATTTATGGCACAAGCTTGTGTCCTTTTATCTATTTTACAACCCTTTTCAATAAAGGAAGAGGATGACTAGATCTCAGCTGTCATGCATACCCTACTAACTTTTTTCAAATAATTTACTAAATTAACACCATGCAACAATTACTTCAGCTTCAGATTACCAAGATTTAAGAAGCATAAACTTTCTGTTTTAAAATTCCTCTATTTAGCTCAAGTATTTAGCTCACGAATTTAGCTCAAATGTTTAGCACACAAATTATCTTTGAGTTGCGTTAAAAGCACATTTTAAAACGTTTTCTTTTTAGGATAAAGGTGACACAAGGTTGCCTTCCTCTGTAACAGTCTTCCTTATCCCTAAAACCAAATAACTGTTATTTATCATACCTGCTTGGTATCAGTATTTGTTGGACTCAGTCCACATGAAAGTACAAGGCTTTCTTGCATGATGGCTCACTAGCTTCATTTCCATTGTACCATATTTTAAAGATCGTATTTTTATTATTGTATTTAAGAGATACACATAAAATGATATTATTCAGGAGTTATTCTGAATAATAAAAACGTTCTTCCAGCACCTTGATACTGTTCTATCATGTCCTGAGTTATTTTCTTAGGATACTTAAATAATTTACCTAAGAACATTTCTCCCTTGTGTTACATTGGATACACTTTATATGTTGTTTCTCAAATTAAAAATGGTTTTCTGCAGCATCTCTGAAATTTGAAGTAACCCACAATACTCCTCTGAGTAATATATTAAAGCTATGAGTTAACAGTGTGCCTATAAATACTAGAGGCAAAGGGGTAAAAAATCTCTATATATGAACAATTCATGAGGTCGCCACAGTCAAAGGAGAAAGTTACAATCACCTTGAGCTATGGGGTCTGTATCTCTCTGTCTCTGTCTTCAGGGCTTTAATTCTCCATTCAAATGCTCTATGTCATGGCCCTCATCTGTTTACAAGATTCCTTGGCATTTTTAAAGCTTACCACAGCACAGCTTCTAGTAACTTCACACCTTTTAAAAGTATAATGCCAGGGGCTTCCCTGGTGGCGCAGTGGTTGAGAATCTGCCTGCCAATGCAGGGGACACGGGTTCGAGCCCTGGTCTGGGAAGATCCCACATGCCGCAGAGCAACTAAGCCCGTGAGCCACAGCTACTGAGCCTGCGTGTGTGGAGCCCGTGCTCCGCAACGAGAGGCCGCGACAGTGAGAGGCCCGCGCACCGCGATGAAGAGTGGCCCCCTCTCGCCGCAACTAGAGAAAGCCCACGCACAGAAACGAAGACCCAACACAGCCAAATAAAGTATAATGCCAGGGCTTCCCTGGTGGCACAGTGGTTGAGAGTCCGCCTGCCGATGCAGGGGACACGGGTTCGTGCCCCGGTCCGGGAAGATCCCACATGCCGCAGAGGGGCTGGGCCCGTGAGCCATGGCCGCTGAGCCTATGCGTCCGGAGCCTGTGCTCCGCAACGGGAGAGGCCACAACAGTGAGAGGCCCGCGTACCGCAAAAACAAAAAAAAAGTATAATGCCAAAAAAGGATGAAGAGAGGTTATTACAGCTCAGTGTCTCCAATACGTAGCTCAGCATCCATCCCTCTTCCCTACACCCACAGATGTCAGTAGACTTCCACCCTTGGGTCTGGATTCTATATGTACTCAGTACCCCTACACCTCTCGACGTGCTCTGGAGTGTCAGGAAAAACACCGAATGATGAATTCCTCTGATTACCTAGTCCGAAGAATGAAAGACAAGATTGAGGTTTTACCAACTAAATATTATCTGTAAACCTCACGTGCGATTCACTGTGCTTTAAACTATTCATCACAACATGGAATGGTATGTAAATTTGTGTACTTCAAACTTTTATATAAAGCCTGTGCTCGATATTCCCCACTGGCTACTCCAAATCCACCCTCCATGACCGGGAGGCCAATGTACATGGGCTCTGCTTCTGATTCCAAGCAGGGGCATCAGGAGGAGGTCGGAAGGCTCAAGGAAGGAGAGGTCTGGCATTTTCATCCACAGCCTCCAACCCTGAAGTCCCTGGTTCGGCACCAGCTGAATTCATCTATGAAAGTCACCGTTCCTATGCCTGATTCCCTTCAACAGCCCTCTCCAATCCCGATAGGTGGACGGGTGCTTCCCCATCCCCTCGTAGGGTATCTTAACCCTGGCTCCACTTCTGTAATCAGTTTCTCTATATCCTCCTCAATCACCCATTTCAAAGGTACCTTCTGCTTCTTGCAGAAACGCGGATGCATTTTCTTTGCAATTCACTTCAACCAGGAAGCAGCTCTTTTTCACATCAATTCTACTTACTTTATATTCCACGAATATAACATTTATACTGGAACTGCCTCAATATCTATCTTATTTTTTTCCATAAAATTATGACATGCTTGAGGACAGGGACGTGTCATACGCCTGGTTCAAATCTTGTTCAGAATAATGGGTTCAAAAAAAAGAAATACTTAACAGATAACTCCTGAAATTACTTTATTCTAGAAGTCTGGGAAGGAGTAGTATGCTAATTTGCATCTAGTCACTAAGACCTCCTCCAAAGTCACCACAGCGGAATGTCTCTTCCTGTGCTGGACAAGCACGATGCCCATGGGCTGGCCAGGAGCATTGGCCCCTTCTGAGGGATTTCTACTTCAGCAGCTCTACCTGCATAAATTTGCTTCAGTCCACCAAGTCAAATTCCCGGAATAAACATATCCTGCCAACTAGGCCATAACCAACTGGGCTACATGCTCCACCAAAAGTAAAAAGCACAGGGTGAGAGATTCTTGGGGCAACTATTGCCCTATGTCTTCACCCTATGGCAAACCCGCAGGATTTGGAAGTGCTGGCTCCTCTGTTCGTAACTTGATTAGACACCCGCTGTTGACACCTTAGGCATGAAGTCTTCTCAACCTTCCTCCATCACAGGCTGACCTTGGGGGTCTCCTGGATGCCATCACCTAGGATTTATTTTCCCCAACACCTGTACCTGTCCTCAACATTTGCAGAATAGAGTTAGAAGGCTCCGTCCTACAGTGACTGGCAGAGGACACTCAGAGAGCATCCTCAGACGCTTGGGGGTAACACCATCCCCAGAGCTTTTCTGGAAGGACTATCTCCGTATTTCCAACACCATCTTTCCTTGGAAGATTTTCCATCTTCCCTCTCCTTTCTTCTAGGGAGGGTAAACTCAAGGACTTTTCTGTCATTTCTTCCCTGTGGAATAAAGCTTACAGCAAGGAAGCCACGGTCCAGGGCAGGAGAGGACTGTATCTCTCAGGTGTGCAGTGAAGATTCAGAAATAGAGTGCCATACTTCTGAGAAAGAACCAGTCCTACCCACCTTCTGAGGAAAAAGCCAGATGTAGGGTCTTCGAAAGTGCGACCATGCTGGGCAAGTAGCTTGAACTGGAGTATGAGTGAGAACTGACAAAATATGACATCATAATCTCAGTTGCCTCCACGAAGGCACTTCTGGGGAATTTTTTTCAAGTTTTCAACTCTTAAAACTCCTTGTTCATGCTACACACAAACATAGAAGGTACCTGTAGTAAAAAGTAATTTTAGTCCATCTCCATCACCATAAAATATGAAGCACTGTATTGCTGTCCATTAAGGAAATTAGCATTCTACATGAACATAAACATCTTCTGTTGCCAATACATACTTCATCGTGTTTACAGGTGCATTTTAAATGGAAAGTTAAATTATTCTAGGGAATAAAATTACCATTAGGAAGGTTTCCTAAAGTAATTACGGTAGCAGTGGATTTTTAAATTATCATCTAACAGGCTGCCAATATCAGATAAATCAGAGTAAATCAAAATAAGATTAAATGTGTAAATAATATGTTGCTTCAATTCCACTATAGGTGTAAGTCATTACGTGGCAAGGTTTTTATTTAAAATGGAGAACATTCACTAAAAGTATCACTTTTTAATTTTCCCTGGTGGTTTCATGCCATTATTTTATTTCCTTGTCAGAACAGAATTCAATCTTAGATTCTACCTAACTCACCAACAAACCCCCTTTTGCCTATTTATCCATTTAGAAATCTCATATTTTAAGTATAAAAATTCTATGCTATCACAAGTAATGATTTGCTCTTGTCAAAATTACATTATCAATATTTAAAACATTTTTTGTGATCTAATAGTAAAACTAGTCAGTGTCATTCCCAATGCTCCCATTAAAATTTTACTTTAAAACATTTTTTACAAGATTAGCTGAGGTTATACACTAGAAAAAAATCATTTCGAGTAAGTCAAAAGCAATAACCTCATTTTACACCAATTCTTTCTACAGCAGCTTATATTTGTTTTATAAAACAGTCAAAATTCTTTTTGAAACTATTACCTCTTTCAGGTGCTTTCTCTTTGATGTCGTTAACTTTGCCCTCTTTTTTTTACCTTCAATCTTTCATTCCCTGGGAAGCATGTAGCTTGTTGGCTGGTTGGAGGGATTAAATATAAGGGCTTATAAAGAAAAGCAGCTTTTGATACAATGCTATTACAACATGATCACTTACCCATAAATTGTCAGATACAGAGGGTTTTTTAGGTTAGACACAAATGTTGTTCATTTTAAAAGCTATTATCATGCAACAAATAGAATGTGGATTATTTTCGTAGTTTGTATTCACTTTACAAATAATCAGTAAACATGACTCCTGGACAACAAACAATGATTTCTCCTCCTGTGTTATTTGCTTGCAGATTGGTTTTTGTTTTTTTTTTTTTTTTTTTTTTTGGTCACAGGTTTTCACTGGGATATGCTAAATGGGCCCTTCTTATCCACCTAGTCAAAGGATGTCATTGATATTATGCAAATACGGGGATACACCTGAAATATTCTAATTTCACATTAGCATTTGGGGATTTTGGATTTCTATGATTGAAGGCAGCATTTATGTAGCAATAGAAGACAATCTTGTTTAAGGCAAAAGTGTGTTTTTGAAATGACCACCCAATACATTTTTTTAGGACAGTTTTTTTGGGGGTTTTTTTTGCGGTACGCGGGCCTCTCACTGCTGTGGCCTCTCCCGTTGCGGAGCACAGGCTCCGGACGCGCAGGCTCAGCGGCCATGGCTCACGGGCCCAGCCGCTCCGCAGTATGTGGGATCTTCCCGGACCGGGGCCCGAACCCGTGTCCCCTGCATCGGCAGGCGGACTCTCAACCACTGCGCCACGAGGGAAGCCCCCTAGGATAGTTTTTAAGAAAGCATTTTAAGCAAAAGGATTTCAGAGTGAAGGTCGGTTTTTTGTTTTAGGGTACTTCCCCAGCAGCCGCTCCCTCCCTGCTTGGTAACTGCATCCTGCATCCCTTCCAGGTGTGCATCCCTCCACCAGTGGGTGCAGGCTCTGGGTCCCTGCCTTTCTGGAAAGGTCCACAGGACAGTCTCTCCAGGGCTTTCAGTCTTGATTAGTGTGGTGCCCAAGGAGAGAAAAAAATATCCATCTTGTTCCCTGCGGCATGCCCTGAAAAGACAGGGCAGTAGTTAGGTAATAAATCTTCTCCCTAAAACTGCTCTGGATCTCTCCTGACCTTTATCTTCAGCCCAGCTCCCTGGTCTGCCACTGGATTCTGTGAGTTTCCTGATGTCCTTACAATAAACTCCTTTTCTGCTTTAAATTAACTGTGGTCCAATTTTATTGCTTGCAACCAAAGAACTCTAACTGATACAGGTGCCCTTTTTGTGTGATTATCTCTATGATAAAGTAACAGACATTGACTCCATTCCAGGTGCTCTTCCCAGACATGAATTATTGCCTGACCTTGCCTGGTGGCCCCGAGGACTCCTTAGGCGGCAAACTCAAAAAAATCAATAGCATTAGGTAAACGGCTTCTAAGGCTTGTGCTACTGCTTTTCACCCTAGGACTTCGGGAACTGATCAATAAGGTAATGCTGCATTTGCCCATTTATATAACAGACCTTCTAATTCATGACCTATAATCTCAATTATATTTGTAGGAACCCCGAATAAACCAGTTCCGCAGACTCATTCCCACAATAAAATGAGCAGTGAACTGACCCATGTCTTTGTTTCGCCTGTGAGACAGTTAAGAGTCTGCACATCCAGAGCCCTGTAAGTCTGGAACAATGCCGTCTTTTCTAATAGGTTTACTATCATCGCGAGGAATCTTTAACACCCTTCTAGGATCAAGATAATGATTATACTTTAGGTGAAACTGCTGTTGGTAATTTCTTAAAACCAAGTGAGATTAGCCAAACCTACAGAAATAAGATGTTTGCTGGGTCACTGAATAATGGTCCAGACTGGTGATTACTCCAGCAGGGTGCAGATGGAGCCGGGGGCACTCGGAGATAGCCCTCGTGGTGGGTGGGATCCTAAAAATGCATGTACCCCCAGATTCCACACCGTGTAGAACTTGTAAATATGAAGACATGTCACTCCTGGGATTATACTCACTGTTACCTTTATCATCACACACACGATGACGATTATGAAAACATGCTGATGCCATGTTGTCATATGACACGGCTGACCTTAAGAGTAGGACATTCTAATCTCTGAGTCTGATCTATTCTCTTGAGCCCTAAAAGGAGAGGGCTGTCTAGGGCTGGTGGCAAAAGGGGAAATCAGAGAGATTTAACAGGATGAGAAATTGGTGGCCCTGAAGTTGGACGGGCACAAGAAGGAAGGCAGATAGACTTCAAGAAGCTGAGAGCACCCCCTGCCCCATGCCAGTCAGGAAATAGGGATCTCAGACCAGAGCCACAGGCAACTGGATTGCCAGCAACATGAACGAGCCTGGAAGTGACTTCTTCCCCAGATCTTGCAGACCAGCGCTTGGCCAGGGGACACCTTGATTTTGGCCTGGTGATGAGCTTAGCACAGCCAGCCAGCCCAGCCTTCCAACAGAGAAGTATGAGCTAAGAAGTGCCTGGTGTCTTCATCTGCTGAGTCTGTGGTTGCTAGGCAACCAGAGAATGTGAGTACATCAGAAAACTCTGGGTCAGTGAAAGTTACTTCTCAGACCAGGGCTTCTAGGTCTCTTCCAGTGGAAAAGAAGGTGTCTCTGGGAAATCATTCTCCAAGTTCCTCTGCCAACCTCCTGCACCCGATACGATCCTCTAGTTGTCACTGAAGGGGAAGAGATAAGGGAAAGGATGGCAACACTTAAGGAGCGATGCTTCAGTGCCCAGGATGTTAAAAGGGCATCCTGGTGGCAGAGAATGCATCCTTGTTTCATTGAAGGAAAAACTAAGCCCCGCAGATACTAGGTTACATAGAAGGTCAAAGCTACACAGCTGCAGATGAAAGCAAACTAGAAACAAGCTGTTCTCTAAACTGGGTTTTTACTATGAAATTGATCCCAAATTACACATACCCGACAACTACTGCAGGACGCAAAGCCACAAGGATGCTAAAGAAACCCAAAGAGTAGGTCTCCGTCCCAGGGCCCTCTAGCCAAAACCTCACAATGCCTGAGACAAAAGGAAATCAGAGCTTCACAGCACCATTTAAAATGAAAAATCCCAAAGGACTTGCCCCAAGCCCATAAGCAAATTATCTGTAAGCCTGAAAAATTTGTCATTTCTTATAAATAACTAATGTCTAATTTTACGGTACATTATAAAACTTCTTGAAACATCTTGATTGAGAAACCAGCATTAAAAAACACACTAACTGGCGATTGTATTTGGAATCCTTTGGCTATGGGGTCTATGTCGTCAAGATGATACATTTTCTTGGAAAAAAAGGAATAAAGAGGCCTGTAGCATCTTAAATTTCACTCAGTGCTGCCCCCTGACTTTTATTAAGCTCTCCCTGATTTATTCTAGCTTTTCCAGGATATGGGACAATTATATGATTGGTACAGTGTCTCCTTCGTTCGCATTTACCAGTAGAAAGTATTTCAACAGCTCTATTTGTTAGAGATGCCAAAAAACAAACAAACAAAAAAGACCCATTGTGGTGTAACTGTAGGGTTGATGAAATATATGACTTCAAGATGCTTCATATATCTTCTTAGACATTCCCTCAAAATAGCTCTGAGATACCCTCCAGCCGGAATATTTAAGTACAAGGATCTTATTTACAAAACAGAAACAGACTCACAGACATAGAAAACAAACTTATGGTTACCAAAGAAGAGAGGAGGGAACAGATAAATTAGGAGTTTGAGATGAAAATATACACACTGCTATATACACGAAATAGATAACCAAAAAAGGCCCTCCTAGATAGCACAGGGGACTACACTCAATATCTTATAATAATCTATAGGGGAAAAGAACCTAAAAAAGAATATACATATATATAATGAATCACTTTGCTGTATTCCTGAAACTAACACAACATTGGAAATCAACTATATTTCAATAATTTTTTTAAAAAAAAAACCACTAGGCAAATGGTCTATTCCAGTGATTGGCAAAACTGACAAGTAAGCCAAATCCAGCTGCCACCTGTTTTTTTTAAGTTTTACTGAAAAAAAAAAAAAAACATGTGAACCAGGATAAGGCTAAAAGCCTATGGGTAACAAACTGGGCTCAAGAATCTGACCAAACTGAATTGGAAACCCAGCTCTGCCACTTACTAGCTGCTAGGCCTTGAGAAGAAACGATACACAACCTGCTCCCTCTTCTGGAAAGTGAAGAACCTAAGAGGACCGGCACCATAAGGTGTAGAAAGTAAGGTGAGCACTTACATAGGGCTCATGAGGTGCGAGGCATGGTTGTAAGTATCAGCTCGAGAATGTTCTGCTCTATCATAACAAACTCTCCTATACGGCCACTGCCAGCACACAAAGAGGAATCCGGAGAGACTTCTGGGAATTTCTCGTCCAGGGTCCCTCATCCCTACATCTGCCCAATTAAACCACAAATATACTCATCTCCAGCCAAAAGCAGGAGAGGACCTCATTTTTAGTACATATATGGAAACTCAAAATGAATGTAAAATGAATATAAAAACTTCAGAGTTGTTATGCAAGGAAAAGTAAGCAAGAACCAAGTAGGTGACGTGCCTGGTGAGGCGAGCCATCTGCAAGGCAGGGCCAATTAGCAACATTTACTAGCTAAACCAGCAATGCACTTGGGAACCACTTCTGGACACAAAGAAGCATTCTTTTTCAAAATGTAACACCATTTTAATTCCAAAACACAGGAAGTGAGAGGGTATGGGGCAGAGATATGCATCATCCGACCGATGCTAAAAACAAAATTACAAAGAGAGATTTGATGGCATCTGACAAGAGGCTCCACTTACCCGCTAACCAACAGTTACAAATTTGCTCATTAAGAAAAACTGCTTTCAGCAAAGTCCTATAGGCAGACAGACCCTCTACTTTCTAGCTATGCTTAACTTGGCAAGCTCCTTTCAACCCACTAAATGTCAGTTTCTTCAACAACGAAACGGATACTATGAGTATCTTCTCATAGTTATGAGGATTAAATGAGATAAAACATAATTAATAAGAAGGTCTCATTAA
Organism: Aethalodelphis obliquidens; assembly: GCF_003676395.1. Classification (NCBI taxonomy): domain Eukaryota; kingdom Metazoa; phylum Chordata; class Mammalia; order Artiodactyla; family Delphinidae; genus Aethalodelphis; species Aethalodelphis obliquidens. Next base: position 6,541,984 of record NW_020838007.1, read on the forward strand.
GTGTATCCATTATTATTATTATCATTATTATTATCCAGGCAATTCTGAGATTCACATTAAAAAAAGATACATCTTTTTTTATGATATATATCTTTTTTTGTGATATATATCTATATCACAAAAGGAGAAAACACCCTCAAGATGAATTAATTCTTTTCTGCACATGTCAACCCTCAGAGATGTAAGGGTTTCCAAAGCACAGTGGGCAGTCTTTCCTCTGAGCTCAAGAATGACCTCTGGATCCAGTTCACACACATGTCCCCTCAACGCCATCAAACTTTCCATGCTGGACTCCTAGGTCCGAACGTGTCTGCGCCATCTAGAGAACAGGGGACATGGTCATCTCCCATGGGCTAGGCTGGCAGGTCCACTAGGGGCTGAGCCACATGCTAAGGCAGCACCCAGGGCAGAATCAAGGGTGGCTACTCTTGGGGAGGCAGAGGAAGGACGAGTGACACCCGCATGGCACACAGGTAGATGAGGCCGAGGCCAGTGCAGGGTGTGAGGACCAAAGAGAAGGAGACATTTCAATATTTTCAATGACACCACAAAGCTATAAGATAATAGGTATCTGTTCAGTTTTCCCTGTGCAAGCAAAAAAATGCCCATTTCCCCAGGAAAAGCAGTAGAGAAGCACTTCCCACATACCTCGGTCCCTTGTCTATGTGCATTTGGACAGAGGAAACATACAGCAATTCTAACATGTGGGGACATTTTTTCTACGTCTACTCAAAAATGTAATCCCTCATGTAGTGCAGGCACACAAGTCCCTCCATCACTACCAGACGGCAACATATTTTTATTTTGTGCTGCAACATTTCGAGCATCAATCAGTGAAGGTTTCATGACACACTAAGGCCCTTGGAGAAAGAAACCTGCACCCTGACTATAGCACACTGCTCTAAGCAAGTCGCTGTTTACATGGTTGCTTTTGGTTCAAGGGACAAGAAAGCCATTATCACTAGCACAGAATCACACATGGCCCAAGTGCACCATCACTCATGGATTTGCCCCACCCCGTCACATCTGATGCCTTCTGATGGGAAATATTTAGATGCATGGCTTCTACTAAATCATGCTTCAATAATGGGTAAATAAAGTCTGCGGCCAAAGTTAGTTATTAACTTAAAAATTACATGACCAATTAATGGATCGCAGTTTTCCATACTGTTTGTTTTGTCAATGTTTCTATTTCACTAGAACAGTTTTAGGCTTACAACAAAATTGAGAGCAAGGTTCAGAGATTTCTCACATATTCTTTGCTCCCACATATGCAGGGTCTCCCCCACTTTTGACGTCCCCCATCAGGCTGGCACATATGTCACCCAGGATGAATCCCCAGACACATCGTAATCATCCCGAGTCCACAGTTTACGTTGCAGGTCACTCTTGGTGTTGCACATACTATGGGATTCGACAGATGCAGAGTAACATGTATCCACCATTAAAATATCATACAGAGTATTTTCACTGCCCTAAAAATCCTCTGTGTTCTGCCCATTCATCTTTCCCTCCACTTCCACCCCTGGAAACCACTATGATCTTGTCATTGCCTATACAGTTTTGCCTTTTCCAGACTGTCATAGAGAGTTGACCCTTGATCAATGCAGGGGGTAAGGGCACTGATTCTCTGCACTGTTGAAAGCCCACATAAAACTTATAGTCAGCCCTCCCTGTATGTGGTTCCTCTGTAGCCCAGGTCTGCATCCACGGATTCAACCAACCATGTATTGGGTAGTACTGTAGTATTTACTGTGGAAAAAGATCCTCATCTAAGTGGACTCGTGCAGTTCACACCCATGTGGTCCAAGGGTGACCTGTAGTTGGAATCACACAGTAGGTAGCCTTCTCGGATTGGCTTCTTTCACTTGGTAATATGCATTTAAGTCTCCTCCATGTCTCTTCATGGCTTGATAGCTCACTTCTTTTTAGCTCTGAATAATATTCCATTGTCTGGATGGACCAGAGTTTATCCAGTCACCTACTGGATTGCTTCCAAGTTTTGGCAATTATGAATAAAACTGCTATAAACATCCATGAGCAGGTTTTTGTGTGGACAGAAGTCTTCAACTCCTTTGAGTAAACACAACTGCTGAATCATACAGTAAGAGCATGTTTAGTTTTGTAAGAAACTGCCAGACCATCTACCAAAGTGTCCGTATCACTGTGCGTTCCCACCAGCACTGAATGAGAGTTCCTGCTGCTCCACATCCTCACCAGCATCTGATGTTGTCAGTGTTTCAGAATTTGGTAATTCTACAACGTGTATAGTGGTATCTCATTGTCATCTGAATTTGCATTTCCCTGAGGACATATGGTGCAGAGCACCTTTGTATATGCTTATTTGCCATCTGTATCTCTTCTTTGGTGAGATGTCTGTTAAGGTCTTAGGACTTTCCATATTGTTGTAGGCGCACAAAGTCTACTAGAGACTGTCATAATTCACCACAAAACTTCGAATGCTAAAATTTTACCTACAGATCTCTGAGAAAAGAAAAAACTTTCCAATTATAAACCTTGACCCGAAACTTCTTTATTAGCCATACTTAGAAATAAAACCTAGAAATATGTAAAAAAAAATTACCTCATAAGTGAAATAACTGATTAAATATGGCATATGAACAAGAAATTGATTTTTAAACTTTAAACAGTATATCTTCCTAATTTTCTATATTACCTTTAATGAAGATCAGCAGTTAGTAATCGCTACATATCTTGGAGGCAAGATGCAACAAAACACTTGACTATATGATAAAATACATACTCAAAAATAAAGGGCAAAAGTAAGAGATAATCTCATTTTTTTTTACCTAAAGGATTAGAAAAAAATAAAAAGATTTGAGCATACATTGCTGGCAAAGGTGTGAGAAAACAGGCATGCTCTACGTTGCTACAGGGAGAATGAACTGTACATCCTTTGGGGAAAGTGTCTGTGATGACAGTTAAAATTTTAAATGCCCTTTGACTCAGCAGTCCTGCTGGCATGAATCTGTTCCATAGAAATTAAAGCATCAACACTTAAAGGTAGGTACAAAAGATATATATAGTTTAAAAAATTATTTGTAATGGTAAAAAATGAAAATAGCCTGAAGCACGTCAGCAGATACATGGCCGAATAAACGATGATATATCCATCTATAGAATATTACGCTGCAATTAAAAAGAATGAAGAAGATCACTATGTATTGACCAGCAAAGATGTTCTGAAAATGCTAAGCGAAAAAGACTTTGGTAAGCCTTGGGTATAACATAATGCCATATCTATAAAATAAAACAGAGGGGTGAGCTTTAGATATATGTACATATTCATATACCTTTGCATAAGCAGAGAAAATATGTAGAAAGACATAAACCAAAGTGGTAACTTTGAAAACCTCAAGAAGGCTGGGTTGACAAGAGAAAGAAGACTTAACTCTTCTAACAGCAAGTTGAAATTATTTTTTTATAAGCAAAGTAAGAAGAAGAGTTGAGAGGTATGAGATGAAGTTTAGACTGACATATTACATTTACTATAAGTGAGCATATTCAGATAATTTTTTAGTTAAATATCATTACCTGATACCTGTAACAAATATAGCCCATGTGACACTCTTCTTGGATATCTGCCAGACATCAGCTGCTCCCCAATCTCAGGATAGACTCCTAGCCCCACCCTGTTGGTGTTTGTCATTTAATGGCACAAGTTTCCTATGAGTAGGAAAATGGTCCCTGACCCACAGCTGAAACTGGCCAGGGTGGGGACTTGCAGGATGAGGTTGGTGGGGAGCGCCTGGATTGCACAGAGGCCACAAGGACTGACTAGAATCTCCTCTGGTCACTACTGTTCCTGAGTCTCCGTGAAGTCCCCTTCAACAAGATGGGCGATGTCATAGCATTTGCTGGTCCAGAACTGCACACGCTCAGTGGTCCTTTGAAAGAAGACCTTCCCTTTCCCCTAGGGCCCTGTCCAGCCAGGGCTGCCCACAGAGTTGCTTCTCTGAGCGCTTCCCACTGTCCGTGCTCATAACAGAACTGCAACCCTGGATGCAATCGGATCTCTTAAGTAGGATGGCCACATATTTTACCATCCAACCCAGGAAACTTCTGAGAATGAAAGCAGGTGCTATTAGATATTAGGCTAGAAGATAGGTGTATGAAAGGAAAAACAGACCTACAGTCATCTACCCAGGAGCATTGAGCCATGACAGGGTAAGCAACCCCTTTCCTCGTGGTAAACCCTCTTCAGGGATGGCTGTATCCCTCTACTCAGTACAATCACCACCTACTTTCTAAGGGACAGTGTCCAAGTCCTTCCACACTTAGGTACCAAATGAGCCATGTCCTCCCTCCCTCATTCATCCCACAGATACCCACCAAGCGCCCCTAATCCTTCATTCACTCCTTCAAAGAATAACCAAGTGCCTGCCATTCACTCAGGCACCAGAGATAAAACAGTGCTGAGCCCAGAGACCCTGTCTCTGTGGAGGTCGCATCTTGCTTAGGGTAGACTGACAATAAAGAAACAAATCAATATGTCATCGGTTGAGTGCTAAGTCCCAAGGAGAAAAATAAGACAAGTTAGGGGCACAGGGAAGGTGGGACGAAGGTAGCTCTTAAATCTGGGGGAGCTCTTTAATAACGCTGATGAGTTAGCATCTAAGCAGAGATTCAACGAAAGGGGGCAGAGCCTTTCGGGCAGGAGAAAGGGCAGGCAAGGGCTCCCAAAGAGAGCCTGGCACTCAAGGGGTGAGCCCAGGGGAAGCAGTGGGTCTGCTCGGGTAGGGAGGACTTTGGGTTTTCCTCCGAAAAACGAGCCAAGTAAATGTGCCAAGAACACTGCCACGTGGTGAGCAGACACAGAGCAGCCTCTGTGTTGATGGAACTGGTGTCTAAAGGGGACAGTAAGATATTAATCAACCAGCGAAATAAAGGCCTTCTAAGGAAGGCACCTCTCATCACTCCCTTTTAAACTGTGGTCCATCTGCTTCTCTTGCTGAGGATAAGAGGGAAAAAAACTTAAGCTCTGGTGGATTGCCATCTCTCCACGTAGAGACCGAAACGTATTGTTTTGCTATATCTGCTGAAACATACAGCTGTTAAACCAGTAATCGCTTGTCATTTGGGGTTGCAAGCATCCAATACTACTGCTGAAAAAGTAAAGGAGTTCCCTGACACGATGCACATATTAATCTCCCAACAGTTCTAAAAGCTCATGTTCAGATAGAGTCCAGTGGGGTTTTATAAACTGTAAGCAAAGTGTAATCGTTGGGGGCCTTGAAGCAATTCTAGAAATGACATATAGGTTTACACAACTGCTTTATCAGAATGGAAAGAGAAAGATCTGAAGAGGAGAAGTGAAGGGTGTTTGGGATGAGTAGCATATTAAATGTAGTCTGAGTAGAAAGCATCAGCTAGAGAAAAATCAAGAGAAAAGGAAACTCTTCAAATCCCAGAAGAATGCTATGGAGTGGAAACACTCAAGAAGTAAGCGAAGAAAAATGCCTCTGCTTCCCGGAGCTTCTACAAGCTTAGAACCCAGTTCTGGAGAACCAGAGCCAAGTCCGAACTATGTCTTCATCCCTTGGAGCCTAGCACAGCACCACACACTTAGCAGTTTCACAACAGAAAAATGTACTGAGTGAAAAAGTAAACGACTTCATCCCACCAGCCACCAAGGTGTACATCCTGCTGATTCTCTGCAGAAGTAAGTGTGTGAAGAAGGGTCCAAGTTAGGGAAAAGGTCAGTGGTTCTTCACCAGGTGAAAAGAAGATCAGGAAGTGGTTCTGAAAACAAGTCCAAACAGCCGATGTTTATTCTGTCCTCACCACTGGAATGGAAAGAAGTTGTGATAACAGGAAACTCTCAGAGACGCTTGACGCCGCATGCGTGCTTTGGATTTAACTTTTTTATACACTTTTCTTGTCCTCAAAAGGCCTGGGCTCTCAGCTGGCTCCTCGCCATGAATTTAAGCCCCACGTTCTTCCGGTGGGTCCAGCAAACCAGGCACCTCCCTCACACATCGAATGCCATTCAGTATTCCCTTAAAATATCACAGTGTCCTCAGCACTGATTACAGGTTCCAACAAGTTATGTGAGATGATTTAAAATGCAAACTAATGGATGAAGCTGGTCAGAAGGTACCAGCTTCCAGTTAGAAGATAAATAAGTACGAGGGATGTAACATACAACATGATAAATATAACTAACACTGCTGTACGTCATACATGAAAATTGTTAAGAAAGTAAATCCTAAGAGTTCTCATCTCAAGGAAAATTTTTCTTCTCTATTTCTTTAATGTTGTATCTATATGAGATGATGGATGTTCACTAAACTTCTTGTGGTAATCACTTCATGAGTATTTAAGTCAAGTCATTATACTGTACACAAACTTACACAGTGCTGTATGTCAATGATATCTCAATTTAAAAAATGAAAAAGAAAAAATGAAATGAAATGCAAACTACCTGAGCAGGTGAAACAGTGTTTACAATACACTGAAAGAATGAAGGCCCTAAACTAAAATGAAAATCTCTAATCCAAGGATCCTGTTAATAACACCCCAAAAGAAGAATACATTTCTATTTGCAATATTTATATGGCAGGATTATTTTATTAAAACTGATTTCGTTTATGTTTTACTCCAGGTTGATGAGAATGATATTTCTAGATATAGCTTGAGTATGCACATTGTTTCAACACATAATTATTACCATGCCAACACGCAAGGCTCTCTACTGCAAATCACACACTAGATGTAGGACAAAATGTGTCACTTTAGGGAGAGAGCCTGGGTCTTTAGCTACTCCTACTTTTTTTTTTTTTTTTTGCGGTACGCGGGCCTCTCACTGCTGGGGCCCCTCCCATCGCGGAGCACAGGCTCTAGACGCGCAGGCCCAGCGGCCATGGCCCACAGGCCCAGCCGCCCCGCGGCACATGGGATCCTCCCGGACCGGGGCACGAACCTGCGCCCCCTGCATCGGCAGGCGGACTCCCAACCACTGTGCCACCAGGGAAGCCCCCTACTTATATTTTTGAACCATGAGAACTGAAAGTCATTTCTTTTCCATTAAACTGATCAAAAGGACAGTGTTTGGGTTCATTTCTATGCATCGGCAGAAACAGAAGGAAGAGCTTACCAAAGCAGATCTATCGATCTGGACAGACTTTTAATGCAGTGCATTATTTTTATTCCACTGCCACTTACACAATAATGAAACATTCCTCTATTTTACTATGTAAATGTGTTCTTCCTAAAAAAGACAGTTGTCTGGGTATGAAACAAAAATTTCAAATAGGCTATGATTATATTCTTTTCTAAGTGAGAGTGACAAAATGAAGGACGGCTAGGTGGCAAGCCCTCAGAAGCTAGCATTACGTGGTGGGGAAGAAGGGAAGAGGAGAGGCTGGGCAAAGCAACAGCGCTCAGGACCAAAGCACAGGTCTTGCGAGCGAGGCAAGGCAGGAAATGCAACCTGACAAGGAGGCAGAGACTGCAGCAATATTCCATCAAGTATTTTTAAATTCAGTTCCACACGAGTCAACTCAGTTTTGCCCGGAGATTTCACCAGACATTTAGCTGGTGTGTATATAATTACTTGTCTCTCTGAATTGGGGGTGGGGAGTGGAAAACAGCACAAGGAGGGACAAAGTGCTCCACAGAAGGGAATGAACTGGAGGATGCTGAGACTCAGGGATTCTTTCCAATGCTATTTTTTTTTAATTTTAACATCTTTAAGTAATAGGTTTTTTGTTTTAAGTATAAAGGTTGTCACCTTTGTTTTGCTCAGAAGGATAAGAACAAAATGTAATGCCATTTATTCTGATGTGAAGAGCTCCCTTCTTCGTCTTATTTATCACGGGCATCCAAGACCACCCTTAGCAGGCATTACACCCTCCAATCATCTTTCAGAGTCAGTCGAGTTCCCTGCAGTACTGCAAGCATCCTTAGAATATGATCTTCAGAACTCATGTGGGGTGTTTAGTAGCTACAATTCCTTGGAAGAGGACCCAAATATAACTGCTTTATATAAGCTTCAGCTCGGTTTTGAAAAGATGATAATCTTACCATATACGAAAGAGCACTCACTGGTACATGACTTCTTAAGCCAGACCTCTATAAATTCGCATGTACCAAAACAGAAAGCTGTATCAGACTGCTACGTGAATGTGTGCGTGGACCCCACTTCTTATCTGCTCTTTCTATTGTTTATATCTTTGCTACTTGATTCACCAAGGATTAAGGTGAAATATAACTGTCATCACTAATAACCACGTTCATGATCATCTATAAGTACACATTTTTTCTCTCTTCCATAGTCTGATTCATCACATCAAGCTTGCTACAACATAATTAATAGACTGAGAATACACTTTGAATCAAAACAAACTTTTTTAAAAGAGAGAGAATCCATACACAGGAAGTTTTTTATCTTACAGCCAACTCTTTATAGCTGCCAGTACTGTCCAACAGAGCAGCCGCCAGCCACATACGGCTACTGAACCCCCGAGAGGTGGCCAGTCCAAATTGAGATGCAAGTCTAAAATACATACCAAATTTTGAAAGCTTGGTTTAAAAAAATGTAAAATCTCTCATTAATCAATTTTATATTGATGACACTTTGAAATGACAATGTTTCGGGTAAATAAAATGTATTAAAATATATAATGAAATGATATTAAAGTTTTTTACTTTTTAAATGTAGCTACTAGAAAATGTGACATTGTAATTTTGGCTCATATTATATTTTTATTGGACAGTGTTGAAATAGTCTAAGAGGCAATTCAACTATCCACTAAATCAAATGAAGGTATAAGATAACATGCATTTTCTCCCTAACTTTCGTGTGTGTGTGTGTGTGTGTGTGTGTGTATGTGTGTGTGTGTGTCTGTGTGTCTGTGTGTTGCAGAGGGCTGGAATTGCAAAGCTGCCCATCAGGAAGGTCTCTGAAACAAAAGATTCAACTCGTTGCCTTTAGCCTTATCTCTTGACATTTAAGTCTTCCAAAAATGTCCTCTGCTTCACTGCTTCCTGCTGTGAAAGTTTCCAAGCAAATGGTGACCCAGTCTCCCAGGAGGCAAGCACACACTTTACGGATCCCTCGAGCTATGGCAGCCACCACTGCTCTAGAAACTGGGATTCAAACAGGTCTGGGAAGGGACAGACACCTGTGCATGAAATTCCCTCAGGTTAAACACAAGCAGGGCATCCACACATGTCAGGCCACCCACTCAAGCCACCTGTGCCATTCTCATCCTGTTATCATGACCACTAAACAGGGGTGGAACGGGGTTATGTGCATGTGCTGAGTCCCAGACCTAAGCGTACAAAAGCTCTCCACTGCTTCAACTGCTTCCCACCCAGATTTCTTCTCTAACTGGACACTCCTGGTGGTCGTGGGGCCTTCACAAGGTGGCTTTGCATGCTCTCTAATAAACGCTGGAGACAGCACACTTAGCATTTCCACAAAAGAGTTTCAGGATATACAACAGTCATTCATTCAACAAATACTGGCGAATGCTAAGCAGGAAAATCTCAGACCGGGACAAAGGTAAGGGGGAGCCTGGGACCGAGGATGCTCAGAGCAGTAGTTACAGGGAGCAAGCAGTCAGCGTGAGCCTCATTGGGAAGGTGGCACCTACACAGACCCCCCCAGGGTCCAGGGTGAAGAAGTGAGCAGAGCAGGCATCCTGGAATGGGGCTGAGGCATCCGGGCCCTCTGTGGGGAGCACAGTTGGCCTGGTCCGCAGGCAGGAAGGCGGCCAGTGTGGCAGCAGTCAACTGGAGGGAGGGGCCGAGTGACAGAAGGACACAGAGGAAACAGGACAGACCATACAGGACTCTGGGCCATGGTGAGGAGTTCTGTTTTCACTCTCAGATGAGAATCTGCTGGAAGCTTTTAAGTGGAGAAATGATTCGCTCTGACATTTGCTTCGAAGGAACCACCCTGCCTATTGTTCTGGATACTCTAGAAGTCAAGGGTAGAGGCACAGACTCTTGAACTAAAATGTGTTAAACACTGTTGCAACTGAAAACTAAGTCATAACAATTGAGACAAAGAAGGATAAGAATCATGGTTTCTGACCTGGACCGTGGGAGGTCGGGGAAGTGGGGGAACCCAGGACCACCAGGACACAAAACTGTGTCACTGTGACCCTTCTTCACTCCAGAGCAGATGTGGGAGACCCCAGCCTGGGCTGCAGGCATGCCTGTGGTGAAGAGCGTTACTGCTCTCCTCCTTTGCAGAAGGACAGCTTTAATGAGAGTTTGACTTTTCTTTCTACATGAAAGAAACTTTCTCTAAAAGCAAACAAAAGACAACAACAAAAATAGAAAAGGATGAACACAACAGACCCGGGAATTGCAAAACCTGATTCAACATTTTATGTGAATTGCCTTTGGATTACCTCTGGCAGGAAAAGGTGAGCATGTTAAAGAAAAAAAAAAAAAAAAAAAAATACCAGTATAAATAAATACTAATACAGAGCTAATTTTTTAGTTCTCAATTCACTGAATAATTACACCTTTAGGCTAACATGAATAATGTATTAAGTAGCATGCAGTTTCTATGTAGCCCTGCAACTTTTTGCCCTCATTATGCAAACTTTCGAAATCATTCCAGGGCAAACCATTGCAGAAAAGGGACTTCTATGCAAATATCCTTTTTCTATCAGTCTATGGATAGTTTGTTAAGTGTCTCTTTAGGTTAACAAGAACTGTTCAAAACGCTATTTAATAATCTTCTGCCTGATATACGTTCAGTAATTCATTAAAGTTCTAAAATGCGGAACTTCCTTATTTTTGTTAGATTATGCATACTGATCCTTAACTGAATTCAGCTTTGAAGCAACGTAAAACCATATATTTGCTTCCTGGTTTCTCCACAGTTATCCAGAGTAACCCACACTTCAACTAGAACTATTGTTATAATGTTAGTATCCTCGTAAACAATTCTTTTTTGGTGGCTTGGGACCAAAGGGCCCTAGGAGAGTTCCACTTTACATTAAAATTGTCTCCGTATGGAGCTGTTGTAACATACCAACCTGTCATGAAGCAGCAATATGTAAATGCTCAGAGGGGACCTGTTTTGATGTCTCTCATACCGAGGACACTGAGGACACAGACCTGCGAGGTCTTCCTTTTTCTGGTTTCCTCACATTCTCTCTTGCACTACAGATCGTCACAAAGTGGTAATCTAATTACTACAACTATGAATTATGCTCGTGATTAATTTGAAACACCTAACAGAATCTAAACCGTACAGTGAGAGACAACACGCCGTCTTAATGACATTCTAACACCTGAAACTATCTGGCATCATTATCAGTCAAGTAACTGTGCTTCCTTTCCCCCAGCCGGGCATAGTACAGAGTCGGTCCCCAGGATTATTTATTAAAAATGTGCTTCAACTCAAAATAACGAGCGTGCCCCTGAACTCTGCCTAACTCAAATCCAACACGTCACCAAATCCTACTGGTTCTACCTTGAAAAATACATCCGGAGGCTGGTCACTCCATCACCTCCACCGTGACCACCTGGTCCAAGCAACCATCAACACTTGCATTGAATATGTCAATAGCTTCCTAATGGGCCAGCCTGCTTCCACCTTTGTCCCTGTACCATCTGTTCTATAAAAAAACGGCCAGAGGGATCTCTTTAAAAAGTGAGCCAGGACGTACAGCACTATCGCTCAAAAACAATGGCTTTCCGTACACACAAGGAAAAGCTCTACATCAACCTCCGAGACGTGAAAGGACTGTCCCCTGCTCCCTTCCTGAAACCCTCTCCTACTTCTCTCCTCCACTCTCACTTTGCATCTGCCCCTCTGCTTTCATAATTCACCCTACACAGGTTCTCTCTTCTGCCTGGAACATCCTTTCCCCAGATACCTGCGTGGCTCCACCTCCAGCTTTCCCTAAAGGTCAGACAGGCACTACCTGACCTCTATTCAATGGTGTAAACTACCTCACCCTCACCAAGGCTCCTTTTCTGCCTGGCTCTGCTTACTTGTTTCACAGCACTAATCCCTGACTCACAAGCTCTCTTACTGGGGCAGATGATGTTTTCTACAAATACAGCTCCAACGATACATCCAGACCCAAGTTCCCCTGGAACCTCCATGATTCCATCGGTAGGTGGAGTCTCACTGGTAACCTGGGTGGGCCTTTGTGATCGCCCCCACTAACGGTGGGAGTGATGCTACGTGATTTCCAAAGCTAGATCATAAAATGCCATGCAGCTTCCGCCTGGCTTCCTCGGGACACTAGTTCTTGGAATCCAGCCACCATGCCACAAAGAAGAGGCCACCGCCCCTCCCTCGGCCCGTCTCAGCCTGGACTGAGCTCCCAGCCGACAGCCACCACCAACCTGCTCTCCACTGGGCAAGTCACCAAGAAGCTCCTCCTCCTGTCAACGGCGGAGGATGTGGGATCGGTGCTGTCACCCGGGCCCTGGACTCACGTGGACTTGCACTTGGCTTTAATGCTCTGTGGTCACCATCTTGCAATTCCCAACAACTTTACCTTTGAGTCTGTATGCTGTACATGAAACTTCATGAGACAAGGAAACAGGTGCTGGGGACTTGGAGCCTGGGCTCCTGAGTGGTCCCTGGGGCAGGTCCCCAGCTGCCCACCCCTCCAACTCCTGGCTCCTCTGCCCACCCTCAGCCAGTGACCACCACCTCCTCTGCTCCAAGCTGTGGCCTGGGCAGCAACATAGGGGTGTATCCTGTGATGTTTCAGGGCACAGCACGGCAGGGGCTGGACCCCCCTAAGCTGGCAGCCATAGCACGTGTGACAAGTAACTTGAGGTGGGTGAACCCTCATCCACCCCCAATCCAGGCACCAAGCATGTCCAGCATGGAGGGTGCACCACCTTGAGGGTCACTAGTCCACTACAGGTTGAGGTGGCAGGTCCACGGGAAGTAGGGAAGCCTGGCTTGCCTTCCCCACCCCGGACCGGGGCACAGGGCATCTGACCTGGGCCGGCTGGTGGGCTGTGTGTGCTGCACTGCGAGGCAGGGCACCCCATCCCACCCCCGGGGCCAGGAATGGGCTGCACTGCCCAGCAAGCATCCCCAAGTCCAAGGCAACCCATCCTTTACGAAACAAATAAAAAACACTGCGACGTGTTGAGAAAGAGACCACAGAAGGAAGGAAAGATGTTCTGTATTTTAATACCTTTAACAGCATTTTTTTCTATTGATAGTTTTCAAAGACGGGCCCTCTTACTTTCCTGTGCACCAGGCCTGCTCCAGCCCTCATGGGAACTGCCCCAGCAGATACCGCGTGAAGCCAAGAAGAGTCTTCCCACTGAGCCCAGCCCAAACTGCCGATTCCTGAGCCAGAGCAATGGTTGCTGTGCTTTTAGGTCACTCAGCTTGGGGCGGGCATGGGTGTCTGACTGGTTGTGTAGGAAGAGGTAACTAGGGCACTTAGCTGCGTACCTTCACACTCTGGGAAGGCAGTGATTTTGAGGGTGTTTGCTCACTGCCGTGTCCCCAGTACCTAGAACCGTGCCTCACACGGAGTCCTTGCCCAATAAATATCTGTTCAATGAACTGAAGTCCCACTCTGATAAAATCTCTTTAAACAAGGCTACAAAGAAGTGGGTCACCAGCATAGGAAAACTTGACTAGTTGGAACTGCTGAGGGTAAATAGTTGGAAAGCTTGTGATGTAGGCCTGCTGATGGCCAGGTGATGGGGAGAAGGTGGTCCTTCCCATGGCCATTGGCCGTTAGTGGTCTGGTGGCTCCAGGAAGGGGGCACCGAGCTAGCACCAGGCACACAGGAGTGCCCTCCCCACCTGGACCAGTCACTCACCCCTCCTAGGACAACTACATATATGAACAGGTTTGGGTAACTATACTGCCGCTTGAGAATAAAACCATTAGTGATAGTAATGCCTATTTTTCAGGCTCTTTCCAAACAAACAAACAAAATAATGAAAATATTTAGTGTGGAAGAAGAAGAAGAGTCTGTGGAAAAAAAAAGCAGGGGAGGGAGATATGCTGTGTGTGTGTGTGTGTGTGTGTGTGTGTGTGTGTGTGTCCTTACAGTTGCAGACGAGGCTACCACATCAGACCTCATTAGCTACCAGGAGGCATATGAACGGAGATTTGGGTATGGAGACACTGGCCATCTGAAGATCCATGGGCAGAGCCCTGAGCTCCACGCAGAGAGATAGGAAGTGCAAAGACCCTGTGGCAGAAACAATGCTAAGGAGTTAAGGGCTGGAAATGGCATCAGTGTGACTGCAGCACAGGGGGTGAGAAGAGGGGAAGGAGATGAGGCCCACAGTACTTCCAGAACCCAGAGAAAGGCGGCCAAAAGAGAAAGAAGACAGTCTCTGCTGACAGTCACCATTCAGGCTGTTCACCAGGCAAACTTCATGTGAGATAAACAGCACATCGTCACATCCCCGGCTGTTTACTAAGTCAACCAAACAGCAAGTGAGCACCTGCTCTAAGTGGGACACAGGGGCTGCCCTTCCTCTGTCACACTTCACGGTCATGTCATGTCGGGCTGCACGTCCAACCTACCAACAAAGCCCCTACAAGGAGGAGAAAGGAGAAAGCAAGCCCTCAAAATAGAATAAAGGGGGACTTCCCTGGTAGTGCAATAGTTAAGAATCTGCCTGCCAATGCAGGGGACGTGGGTTCAAGCCCTGGTCTGGGAAGATCCCACATGCCACGGAGCAACTAAGCCCGTGTGCCACAACTACCAAGCCTGCGCTCTGGAGCCCTCGGGCTACAACCACTGAAGCCCGCGCACCTAGAGCCTGTGCTCTGCAACAGGAGAAGCCACTGCATTGAGAAGCCCACGCACCACAACGAAGAGTTGCCCCGCTCGCCGCAGCTAGAGAAAGCCCGCGCACAGCAACGAAGACCCAACACGGCCAAAAATAAATAAATAAAATAAATAAAGTTATATTAAAAACAAAGAATAAAAGGCCTAAATGTGCAATCCCTAACAGGACAGGTGATGGGATATGTTGGAAATAAGAGATAAAGATGCCAGCCGATGGAATCTAAGTCAGAAGCTGAAAATCTTGAAAAATGTCTCCATCAATCACTGACCATTCTGCAATGCCCACACTGAATTTGTTCAGTTTTTAAGTAGATATATTTATGAAAGAACACTACCTTTTTTTTTTGTGGTACGCGGGCCTCTCACTGTTGTGGCCTCTCCCATTGCGGAGCACAGGCTCCGGACGCGCAGGCTCAGCGGCCATGGCTCACGGGCCCAGCCGCTCCGTGGCATGTGGGATCTTCCCAGACCGGGGCACGAACCCGTGTCCCCTGCATCGGCAGGCGGACTCTCAACCACTGCGCCACCAGGGAAGCCCAGCGCTACCTTTTTTAAAGAAAGGAAGTCTCAAAGTTTTAAATAGATTCTCAAGCCTCCTAGGGATCGTTCCGGAGATAAAGAGACAAATTCTGTGAAGCTACATTTGAGTCGCCACACAGCCCGGAAAAGCACTCAAGAACGAACAGCAGACATCAGTCCTCTTCCCAAAGGGATACGACTGAAAATCCTCATTGTTCTTTCCTGGGAAAGAGGCTTCCTGACCAGCAAGGCAAGCCCAAGCCGGCGTGAGCAACTCACAGATGCAACACCTTTCTGTTTCCCCGCTGCTTTTTGAGCAGCGATGGTTCATGCAAATTTCAGGCTATCTTGAAGGATGCCCCCTCTCCACCCCGTACAGGGTACAATTAAAGCTGGAATGTGCCTTTCGTGGCTCAGCTCGTGGAAAACCCACTGTGTAACTGAACTAGAACAGAGCGAGGAAATGAGGAATGGAGCTTGAACGTGGCTTCTGTCATTTTGCATTACTGCTGTGTAAAGAAGAAAAGATGCAAACAGTTAGTGATGCGCGGGGCGAAGGAGGGAAATGAAAATGTCAGGAGCGGGAGGAAGCTGTTAAATGGCACCAAATGCCTGGGCGGGGTGTCTGCCTGCCCATGTGCCGCTTGTCTCTCTCAATCCATCATCAGAAAGGACAAGGCACCTCAGGAGGAATGCCTGTCCTGAGTCAGGAGCACGGAGAGGCCTGCTGTCTCTGACTGCCTACGGCAATCGCGGTCCTGTCCGGAACTGTCAGTTTACGGGCTTCACTGTAATCCGGCTGCTGTCAATGAGAAATCCAGAAATAGCAGCACACGGGGACGCCTGGCCTTCAAACCTTCCAACGATGTGGCATCGCTGGGCTCACGGGGTAAAGACGGTCGTGTTTAGAATCTTTTAAAGGAATAGTAAATGGACCGGGGCACAACTACCTCCTCTCAATCTTCCGTTCAGTTAAGAACCCTGAGTTTAGCAGAAATGGTCACCGCACATCTGAAAATGTGAGGCTACTAAAAAGCGGGAAGATTCCAAAGGGAAATGGAAGGAAAATGGGGTTGTCTCTGCTTCCTAATCCCACATCCACCTGAGAGAGTGGGAGGAGAGAGAGGAGGGAGGATGGGAAGGGGACCAGACAGTCACTCTACGGTAACGATGCTGCTGGGACAGGCCCACTGCTCTCCCCAGTATGAGGACACGGTACCAGGTTGGAGGGAAGAGAAAACCATTGCACAAGTGAGTCCCCTCCATGAAGGAAACAGGGAAACAAGGAAAACTTTCCTAATTCTCTCAAAGAAAAGGGAAATCCAGCCAATCAGCCCTGAAAAGGAAGGCGAGTAACCAGCTGCACCTCCAAGGCGGTTCTCACTGTGCTCCTAACGTATGTCCCTATTTAACACATAAGCTAAGGTCGAGCCCTTGTTCTATTTCCAACGTGGCACTGAATTCTTCCCGGGGCATCTGTGCAGTGATGGCGGCAGGAGGGGTGAGATGCACAGAGAAAGATTAACCGTATATTTGTATTAACGATCCAATGATCCCAGGTAGTTGATTTCACCGGGACTATTTCCAGTATGGGAATTACTTCAAAAACGAGCCCAATTGTACCATTTGGTGGTTTAGCCCCATGTGTTTTTTAAGTTTCTTTGCTTGTTTTAATGAACAGGCTTTATTTTTTGGAGCAGGTTTACGTTTACAGAAAAATTGAGCAGAAAATAGAGTTCCTACCTATTTCCTTTCCCTTCCTCCACCCTCAGTTTCCCCTACTATGAACACCTTGCCGGGGTGTGCTACGTCTGCACAATTGAGAAGCTAATATTGACACACTACTATTAACTAAGTCCACGTTTACATTAGTGCTCACCCTGTGATGGACCCACAATGAGTTCTGGTAAATGTATAATGTCATATACCCATGGTTAGGGCAGTTTCGCTGCCCTGTTCACCCCTCCCCAAGCCCCAGCCCCAGCCCCAAGCAAACACTGATCTTTTTTTTCCTGCTTTAAATTGCGGTAAAATATGCATAACATAAAACATACAATCTTAGCTATTTTAAGCGTACGGTTCAGTAGTGTTAATTACATTTATATTGTTGTGCAACCATCACCACAACTCTCTCCATCTTGCAAAACTGAAACTCTGTCCCCATTAAACAGTAACTCCCCATCCCTCTCCAACCCTCCCCCAGACCCCGGGAACCACCCTTCTACTTTCTGAACCACCCTTCTACTTTCTGACTCTATCAGTTTGACTCCTCTAGGGACCTCATAGAAAGGGATCATACAGTATCTGTCCTTCTGTGACTGGTTTATTTCACTAAGTCTAATGCTTTCAAGGTTCATTCATGGTTTAGCAGGTGTCAGAATTTCATTCCATTTTAAGGCCGAATAATAGTCCATTATTCGTAAAAACCACATTTTGTTTGATCCATTCACCTGCCGATGGACACTTGGGTTGCTTCTACCTCCTGGCTACTGAAAATAATGCTACTATGAACATGAGTGCACAAATCTCTATTATTTCTACTATTTTGGAGATAGACCCAGAAGTGGAATTGTGGATCATACGGTAGTTCTATTTTTAGCTTTTTGAGGAAACTCCATACTGTTCTCCATAGTGGCTGCACCAATTTACATTCCCACCAACAGTGTACAAGGGTTCAAATTTCTTCATGTCTTCACCAACACCCACTATTTTATTTTTTAAAAAAATCTTTTTGGATAGTAAGGTATTATTGATGTTTTTACTGTCTCTAGAGGTTTGCCTTTTCTAGACTGTCATACAATTGGAATTATATAGTATGTAGACTTCAGACTTTCTTTCACTTAGTAATATGCAATTAAGGTTCCTCCAGGTCTTTTTGTGGATTGGTAGCTTATTTCTTTTTAGCTCAATAATATTCCGTTGTCTAGATGTAAAACAGTTTGTTTATGCATTTCATCTACTGAACGGCATCTTTATTGCTTTCAATTTTTGGCAATTATGAATCATGCTGCTATAAACAGGCACGTGCAAGGTCTTGTATGAACATAAGTTTTCAACTCGTACCTAGGAACACAGCTGCTAAACCATTTGGTAAGACTATGTTTAGCTGTGTAAGAAACCGCCAGCCTGTCTTCCACAGTGGCTGTACCACTCTGCCTTCCTACCAGCAATGAATGAGCGTTCCTGTTCCTCCATAGCCTTGCCAGTCTTTGGTGCTGTCAGCATTCTGGATGCCATGGGTGTATGATGGCATCTCTGCTGTTTTAATTTGCAATTTCCTAACTGCACGGTATACTGCTCAAGCATCTGTTCATGTGCTTATTTGCCATCTGTACATCTTCTGTGGTGAGGTGTGTATTCAGATCTTTTGCCCACTTTTTAATTGGGTTGTTTGCTCTCCTACTGTTGAGTTTTGAGAGTTCTTCGTATATTTTGGATATTAGCCCTTTATCAGATATGTGTTTGTAAATATTCTCCCCTAGTCTGTGGCTTGTCTTTTTTTATTCTCCTAAGAATGTTTTTTTTCCAGAGCAGAATTTTTACATTTTAATTCAGTTCAACTTATCAATTTTTTTCTTTCATGGATCACGCTTTTGGTGTTGTATCTAAAAAGGTATCACACCAAACCCAAGGTCACCTAAATGTTCTCCAATGATATCTTCCAGGAGTTTATAGTTCTGCATTTTACGTTTAGGTCTATGATCCATTTTGAGTAAAATTTTGCAAAAGAAAATGTCAGTGTCTATGTTCATCTGTGGCACTGAGACAGGCTGGGACCTGGGACCCTTTGCTGCAGCGCTTGCACCTGGACAAACGTCTCCTCAAGCAACAAAATACAAAGAAACGATGAGGGACTAAAAACCGAGTGCATGCACACTTGTGCACAAATTATGGACAAGACGATACAAAGGGACCAAAAAACCAACTGCTAGTTCTGAAGAGCTGGGAGCAAAAGCAGGGTACTGCACATGCCCCCTGCACACAGCACCACCTAAGGGGTGGGCAGACCACCTAAGCCACGCCTCCGGTCTGACCCCTGGACCTGCCCCTACCCTCACCCCAGCTCACCACCTTGTGGGGGCGGGTGGCGAACGAGCAAGGGAACCTGTTGTTTGTTCTTGCTTCCCCCTGCTGCAGCAGGGGCCCCAATAAAGCCTGGCCTGAATTTCTTGTCTGGCCTCTGATCAATTTCTATTGATTAAGGAGGCCAAGAACCCTGGTCGGTAAAAACAGCATGGGGATGTCCAGTTGTTCCGGCACCACTGTTGACAAGACCCATGTGTTTTTCATAATGTTCCTTCTACCTTCTGTGCTGACAGACGGTGAATGAATAAACGGGATGTGGGATGCTGGTGCTTCAGACCAGTGTGGATCCTGAATTTCCACATCACTGTGGCACTATATACAGAAAGTCTTCTTTCTAGCACTAAGAGAATATGGGTTGGTCACAGGTAAAGGTAAAGAAAAAAGACTGTCACCCATTTCAGATCAACTTTAAAGGATCTTTAATCCAAGAATTAAATATTTTTAAGCTAAGATATCTGAGCTTCCTATTAATTTTTAAGTCTTCGTGCCAAATACCACAATAAATTATGGATTGGGGGAAATCTGACACTTCTATGCTGTTTCAGTAAGGGACAGAAGACACAAAACAAGATGTTTTTTTCATTAAGAATTTCATCAAGCAAAACAATCATTGGTTTTGTCCTTTTTATCCTGAACAAATATAGGGCTAATGTAAGGAGATCAAAATCTATCTTTTATTCCAAGAATATTATAGAAACTTAGCTTCCAAAGCACTTCAACATACCTATCTATACACCAATGGTTCTCCCAAAACATCCACAGACCAGCATCAGCACCACATGAGAGCTTGTTAGAAACACAAATTATCAGGCCCTACCCCAGTTTGGGGGTGAGGTCCAGCAATCTGTATTTTAACAAGCCCTCCTGGTAGTTCTGACGCCCACTAAAGTTTGAGAACCACTGCTGTATCCTACACAACAACCTCAATCACGCTTCGAAGTCAAGGAGGCAAGTAGCCTTCGTCACCATTTGCCAGATTCCCATCTGTTAAGAGGCAGACTCAAGAGAGAGCTGGCTAGGGATGTGGCCAAGACACACCCGGGGAGCCTTTCAAATCTAGACCACCTCTAACTATACCGTATTTCCTTGATACCTCTGACTATACCATATTTCCTTGTTAGGCTAAAACTGAAATAGAAACAAGCGACAACCTCTCGTAGAAAACAACATCTTCACAGGTTCACATTACCTCTCACTGTCCGTGATACACATCCCTTATCTAGAAGGAACACTCATCTGGAATGCTGCCTCTGAGTACTGATAATCTAATAATTTTCTCACTCTCACTTTCACAAGAAGTAAAGGAAAAGCCCAGAACTATCATATATTAGAGAGAGACACTTTAAAAATCTAACATAAGATTTTATGACTGGATTTTATTTTCAACCATCCGAGAAACAATCTGAACTGACCCTCAGGAGATCGGGTTTTTCAATGGAATTCTTGCACTTGACAGGAAACTACTGGTTCACAGTTCATCAGAGTTTTGCTTGGCTGATTTAAGGATAAATCTTTACCCTCAATGTGCGTCTTAAAATCATTTCTCATTTTTAAAATTTTTGTTTTTTAATTTATTTTTGGCTGTGTTGGGTCTTCGTTTCTGTGCGAGGGCTTTCTCTAGTTGTGGCAAGCGGGGGCCACTCTTCATCATGGTGCGTGGGCCTCTCACTGTCGCGGCCTCTCTTGTTGCGGAGCACAAGCTCCAGACGCGCAGGCTCAGCAGTTGTGGCTCACGGGCCCAGTTGCTCCGCAGCATGTGGGATCCTCCCAGACCAGGGCTCGAACACGTGTCCCCTGCATTGGCAGGCAGATTCTCAACCACTGCGCCACCAGGGAAGCCCTAAATTTTTTTAATAACTTTATTTTTGGCTGCGTTGGGTCTTCGTTGCTGTGCACGGGCTCTCTCGAGTTGTGGTGAGCGGGTCTACTCTTCGCTGCGGTGCGCGGGCTTCTCATTGCGGTGGCTTCTCTTGTTCTGGAGCACGGGCTCTAGGCGTGAGGGCTCAGTAGCTGTGGCTCGCGGGCTCTAGAGCGCAGGCTCAGTTGCTCCGCGGCATGTGGGATCTTCCCGGACCAGGGCTCGAACCCGTGTCCCCTGCATTGGCAGGCGGATTCTTAACCACTGCACCACCAGGGAAGCCCTCTCATTTTAACTTGTTTCTCTTAATATATAAGAAAATGATACCTTACATTTATTTCACTCAGCCCTGGTATCACCAGAACTTGTCTCATGACCAAGTTGCTAAAGATAAAAAGAGCTTGTAGTGGCCTCAGAAAGTGCTCAAGACATAGGACAAAAAGTACTAGAGATCATATCTTAAAGGAGGAACAGAAACCCATTTCTCCTCCATCTGTGACATTCTCCCCTCTAGAATGCTGCCTCTACTCCTAAAAATATACAGAGACCTCCCCAAACATTCCAACTTGGAGGAAGCAAGGCGGAAGTAAACACAAGTCACTCATAAAGACCCTCCACCTACCGAAGATACGCAAACAACGTCACAGTGTGAGGAAGTGGCCAGTGTCAGCCCAGAATCAGGACAAAGTGCGCTGGGCCGCCAGTCCTGCTCAGATGAGACAGGCAAGGTGACTCGGGGCCCTTGAAGGAGAAGAAGGTCTCAGCACAGGGAGAGTAGGAGAAGGGCCTCAGCAGAGAGGTGGGCGTAGTGAAATGCAAAGCCAGGTAACGAAAAACGAACATGCCCGGTTCACAGCTTCCTCTCCAAAGAGCAAGTGAGCCCAGGGTGTGAGGGCCCCGTGCCCTGCCTGGGAGACACAGTCAGAAACACAGCAGGACGGTAGGCAGCAATCCTGGAAGAGCCCAGACTGGAGAAAAAGAGAAGAAAACTGGCATTTACTCCAAACGTGGCAGTGGTCGTGTTTTTTACACAGATGTCGTACGAGCCTCATACCAACCCTGAAAAAATTTGAACTTCCCGTTTTACAGATTAGGAACTAAAGGCATTAGAAACTGACTAATATATAGAAGTACCAGTATGGAACTATGCCTAGTTCCAGATAAATGTTAAATGGCTTTGGAGAGCTTCTAGCCAAACGAAAACACGATCCTTTATTTTCCGGGCATTAAGAAGGGACCGGGATGACTAACCAGGAGAGGGAGGATGAAAGCCTGACCAGGGAGGGAAGTGAAGCCTCAGAACTGGGAGGCTTGGCAGTTGAGATGGCCACTTGAAAGTCAAAAACGTCGCAATTCAACCCAAAATGTCTAAAGATACGCAAAGTAAGCTTTAAAAGAAACACATCAAAGGATCCATTGTTGTCACTTTGTCATCCACGGAGATTCTCGAGGCAAACACTGGCCACATCCATCGAGGCCACAGGAGAGGAGAGGATGCCCCGGGACACCTGGCCTGTAGGTGTGGGGATCGCAGAAGTGTGCCACTCTGGCAATGGATACAGGAGCTACCCCAACAAGGATCCCATGCTCCCCCCCACCACCAACAATACGATTTCAAGATGGACTGTGGGGTGAGGGGCAGCTCATCAGAAATCTACCTGCATAAAAAGAAAAACTGAGGATCCTGTAGGGAGGCTGAAGAATGGAGAAACGGCAAGGCCACCTCCCTTGTCAAAACAGAGACGGTCCCCAGTGCCATGATACAGCTGCTGAGACGGGACTCCTGGTTCAACCTCACACTAACTCAAGGGCAAGTTCTACGCAAAGAAGGTTCTAAGGAAACAAAGACGTGTCACTGACAACTCTGGCCACCAACACTGCTGATTTGGATCCTGTCTAATAAAAGGCAAGAACAGAAGGAGAACGGCCTCAGGTGGGCATATGGGGCAGAGTGGAGGAAGTGGCGGTACCCAAGCAGGCAGTAAGGCTGGGCACAAGGATGCCCAGGGTGACAGTGGACAGTGGCCCGCCTCTCCCCAGCCCCACAGTCCCTCCCCTTCCTTCCCCGGCCTCCCTCCCAGCACCAGCCCCCTGCCCTTTCCATAGAAACCCGGTCCCCTGCATCCCAGGGCCTCTACACACGGGCTTCCTCTCCCCACAGTGCTCTTCACCCCTCCTTTCGCAGGAGTAACCCCTCTCTTCCTTCTGGTCTCAGATGGCTGTCAAGTCCTCAAGGACCTGAGATCTGGCTTGCCGCCTCCATCACCTGCACTCATGGAGCCTCAGTATGTGACCAAGATGCCTCCCGTCTACACTGCAAGCTCAGTAAGTACAGGACTCCTGCCTGACAGCTTATCCGTCTACGCAGGACACAGGCAGTGGACACGGATGCATTCCTGCTAATGTTCACATGGGCGAGTGTAAACCGGGCCCATGTTTACAGAAGAAACCTAAGCCTCCTAGTACATTCCATTCCAGGTCCACCAAGAACAGTGTGATTCTAATGGGTCCGCACAGAGCTTGCCAACAAAGAAAGGCCATCCTGGCTAAAGGGTGTGGGCACCCAGTTCTTTTCAAGTCTGCCGTATTTGCTCATGATAAATAATAAAATACCAACATGACTCTAGCTTGGGACAGACCCAATCCTGCAGAACTGACAAAACCCGACTTATGTTTCTTCCAAGACCAGAGGCCAGATTCTGGATCTGAGACACTGCCCTCTCAGGATGATCTGGGCAGCTCAATGGTCTACTGCTCTACAATGTCACTCACGAGATGGACTTTTAATTTCTGCAGGCGTTTTAAATCCAGAAGTGATGGCACCATGGCTGGCCTTCATCTGCATTGTCTATTGAGTTGTCATTGGTCTGATGGCCAAATGAGCAGTATTCCGCAGAGGCAGGGAAGAAGCTCAGGCATTTACTGCTACTACATGCTTTATAGTAGCATGTGTGCGTTTTAATGCTTTGCCAAGATGCATGTCAGCATCCTACCACTAAAACGGCTTTAAGCTTTATTTCCACATGCTTTCTCAAAGTGTCTCTTAGTTTTTCACGACTAGAAGTACGCCAAAAGCAAACCAACGCTTGCCCCTTGGATAAAATGGACGGGTCATGAGTCAATTTCATTTCTGAACACTAAGGATTTTCCTGGAATAGCTGAAATGGCTACATATGCAGAATGGAAGCATGATTAAATCACAGGCATGCTAATGCACCTGATGCTTGCTCTCCTGATAAATAGTGTCAAATGAGGTGGGTTATTTAAAAATCGCTTTTATATAATTAAATTAAACTGGTTTTTATCCCAATTAAATATTTACTATTTAATTAAATGCTTGCTGGCTTTCACTTAAAAACATAACATTTCCAACAAAACTACTGCAAAGTTTAATCACACAAGGTTTTTAAGAGTTTTAGGGAGAAACACATTCTTTTTCTATTTCACTACCTTAATATGACAGAAGATGCATAACTGTTTGAACTGACGAAAGTTGTATGTAGACATATTAAGTGAAATGGAATATATGGTTATTTTAAATATAGTTATATACTTTAATATATAGTAAATTATATAATAATATATATAAATATATATTATTAATGTATATATTTATATATTAATAATTAATATATTAATAATATATATTTAAATGTCTATAAAATTTAAATATATTTTTAAATTATATATTTATATATATATCAACTTTATTTATTTATAGTTTAAATTATATATAATATATAACATTCATATTATACATATATAACATTTTATATAATATATAACATATATATAAATTTTAAAATTATATTTAAATATACTTAAATATGTTTACAAAATATCTAAACATATATTTAATAATAACCGCCAAAGTAGAGATCCAGTTGTACAACCTTCAGGAATGCTTACTTTTTTAGTTAATTGGAAAGGAGTTTCAAAATGAGAATTAAAAAATAATAAAGAAATTAAACAATTTATTTTGAAGTTAAATGACAGACGTGCATGTCATCCTCTAATCCTCTGGGGTATTGCCAAAGCCTTTTCCTGGATTTGCCAATTAGAGGTTCCCCTCATCTGTTTTGCATAAACCTCAACCATTTATGCTTTTCTCTCAGATTTCCAGTCTAGGTTTCTGCTATTCCTTTTCTAATTCTTTTTTTCAGCTGGTTTGCTTACCTTAGTGCTGTAACTTTTTAATTTTTTTTGCCCTGAAACAGCTCACCCTTGTTTGTTCCAAAGGATTCAACTAAGTTTTTATTATAGGACAACTCTCTTTCTATCCCCTACCCACTCTCATCAATTTTCTTGATAGAGTAATTTGGTACATTAATTAGATTACAAATACAACCTGCATAAACAGGGCTGAGAATATATACAAGTGACTCTTCCTGGACACACAATCCTACTGTGTTGAGCATGAGATGGACATGAATTAGCATGTTTTACAGAAGTAAGGGAGATTATTCATTGGTCATCTGCGTTAAAAATGTTTCCACAGTAAATAAAAATCTTCTGACTTGAAAATAAAATAAAGTGCTCTTCACTCTAAGAAAAGATAATCCAGTATATAACGATCTAAATTTAGAAACACAATTAACAGGGTGTTTATTTTTAAAACCCAGTCCTCATTTTGCAAATGAATTCATCTCAGAGCATCTTTAGTCATGGAAAGCCCCAGAGTATTACAAAATACTCTATTTACGGCATTTCAGTGAATATGCAACCTTTAAGAGAAAAACACTCTTCTTATAATAAGTAATAGTAGTGTACAGGAAATTTTTTAAAAACAAATTCCTACAGAATTATTACATTTAAATATGTGCTGCCTGGTTATTACAACTTTTCTTGCATTTTAAAAAGTTTTAAAAACTTTTTTAAAAATTTGGTTTCATCAATATATTAAATTGTTTTAATAACAGAATGATATTTTGAAATTCATCAATAGATTATCCATTCATGAATTGTACTTATACGTACAAACGCAACATAAGAAAGAAAGAGATAAGCTGAGTAAAAATTAACAACTTTTCTTTGGGCTTCTAAAAAAGAAATAAAAAGCCCAGATTATTTTAAATTGCATATTTGCTTTACTATTTAATGAAACAGTAATTTGGATTTCTCAGTCCATTGAAATAACCTGAAAAACATGGATTCATACTGAAAATAAAAGAAACATAGCTTTGAGCCTTGTTAAGAAACAGAGGCTTTCCAATAATGGCTTTTATTTCATGCCATGGCAATATACAAAAAATTGTATTTTTATGAAGACTTATATGAAGGAAAAACAAAGCTCAAGAAATTGAATGGGAGCGTCATGAGGGAACATGTGTTTTTGCTGTTGTGAACACCCCCATCTCATGGTTTCAAAAAGGAATCCATGTCTTTGCTCTTAGAGCACAAGGAATATCTATTTTAAGAGAAGATTCTATTTAAATTTTATAAAATACTATACCATATATTCCTAAATATTGTGAAAGAATAATTTTTATAAAACCAGTAAGTGAAATTCCTTCCACATATGCTATCACCCCAAATATGGAAAATGGATTAACATCTCATTATTAAAAGATAACGAATACAAAGGTGAAAGTCTTTTAAAAAGTAACAAAACGTCCATTGAGAAGCTATTACTGAATGCTCAGGCCCCTTTACTTTTCATGTGTTTGCAGGCTGATGTGTCTGCAGGTAATTAAGCCAGAAGGGTAAAAAGAGCCCACGATTTTCATGATCAACGTTCAGATAAGCACCGCAAGTGACCACACACCACAGCTTCTGACAAATCAAGTCAACACTTAAACCGTCTGTGATCCAGACGTGATGCTGCTATTAAAAAAAAAAAAAACAAAAAAACCAACAGGAGACAGCAAAAAACAAAGCAGGGGCTCACTGCAGCCTTTTCTCTCCCACGCTGTGGAATAATTTTTTCCATTCCCAAGATGATTTAAGTTGACAAATTGGTTTTTCTGGCCACTTAGCTTCCTGACCTTGAAAAGTTCATTTTCTAACTTCTGTCTCATCCAGCTGTTGACAGGCTAATGCCACCAACCCATGTAATAAAACCTCCACGAGGTTGAGGATTAGGGGAGGAAATTGTAATGACAGTAGAATAATTAGGTGTGAAGTCTGCCCAACTTGTAAGAGCAGACCTCATCTCTGAAAGAGAACAAATGGTTCTCGGGAAGGAGGTTAATCTATATTCCATTCCTCCCAGGGTACAATGCCGTGGAGCATTTCTTGGGGAAAAAGCTGGAGACCCTCCTTGCCTAAAACACTTCTTAAAAGTCGATACGATTTAAGGGCACTCTCTACTTCGGTGCAATCTTTCTCAGAAACAAATGTCTAATTTTCTTTTCTTCACGGAACGGAGTCAATAAGCCTAGCAGAGCTACTTGCTTTTAGATCCTAAGGTATTTGGGGCAGTGTCTGCCATGGATGCAGGCAGAAGAACAGGTGGTTGCAAAGTCAGATGCCTGCCCTTAGTATGCACCTTATGTATTCAGTGCTCCCAGACAGTGCTCTACATCCCTCATAGTACCCCAAGGGCCTGGGGTCAGGGCTGGATCCACCTTACATCATTTACTGACCCTTCGAAGCCTCAGTTTCCACATCTGTAAAGTAGAGTATTATTTACAATAGTGCTTGCTTCATGGATGGAAGGGAACAATGATTCTCATGCATGAAAACACAGTGCAGGACCTAGAGTGAGTATTCAATAAAATGTTCACCTATATCTTACTACCCTGTTCTCTGATCCTAAAACACCAATGTCTATAAATAAAAGCCTTCCATTTTAAAATTACCTTTGATATATATATACAGAATGGATAAACAACAAGGTCCTACTGTATAGCACAGGGAACTATATTCTATACCCTGTGATAAACCATAATGGAAAACAATATGAAAAAGAATGTATATATATGTATAACTGAGTCTCTTTGCTGTACCGCAGTAATGAACACAACATTGTAATTCAACTATACTTCAAAAAAAAAATTAAAAAAAAATAAAATTACCTTTGATTAATCACTACGTTCTCAGTATCATATGAACTTCTATAAAAATGTTTAGTGGGGCTTCCCTGGTGGCGCAGTGGTTCAGAGTCTGCCTGCCAATGTAGGGGACGCGGGTTCGTGCCCCGGTCTGGGAAGATCCCACATGCCGCAGAGCGGCTGGGCCCGTGAGCCATGGCCGCTGAGCCTGCGCGTCCGGAGCCTGTGCTCTGCAGCGGGAGAGGCCACAACAGTGAGAGGCCCGTGTAATGCAAAAAAAATAAAAAATAAAAAAAATAAAAAATAAAAAAATGTTTAGTGATTAGAGCAGCCTATCTGATACAGAAATACAGACTTGGGTAATTACCCTCTTCTTAAGATTCACACTCTCCCTCTGGTTTTATATACAGGGTATGATTAAAGTACACACATTTCTGTTATTAATATCTGAAAGATATGTACATCTTGAGTGAGAGAATTTAAACATTCTCTTGTTACATGATAGCAATCCTATCTTGTTATTATGCAGTTTGGGAATTAACAAAGACTTTTCTTGTCTCTTCCTCTCCTTTCTGATACTATGGAATATTTCTGATCACATTTATAACAACTCACCAAGAACAATTAGGAAAAATCAAATCTAAATTTAATATACACACATATATAAACACACA
This sequence comes from Aethalodelphis obliquidens, assembly GCF_003676395.1. NCBI lineage: Eukaryota > Metazoa > Chordata > Mammalia > Artiodactyla > Delphinidae > Aethalodelphis > Aethalodelphis obliquidens. The sequence continues at coordinate 6,570,900 of NW_020838007.1, forward strand.
GTATTTAACATAAAAAGACAAATTAAATCTACTGACTGAGGAAACCTGTCTACGAATTATACTTTGGATAACCTCTCTCCTTAGTAATTCAGACTTCCTTTTGGATAAATAACACAGGAACTTTTATATGACTAAGGAAATGAAGAACTGGTTGAATACAATTCAGCCTAGCATGGGCCCTTCAATATAAAAGATGCTTCCGATAGCAAATCAAATAAGAAACACAACAAGTACTTATGAAACTCCTACTTCATTCTCAGCACTCTCTCCTTGGGAAAATGAAGAATACAGAAAAACTTAAGATGGGCCCTGCTTTCAAGGAATTTAACACCTGGTGAAAGAAATGGGAACATCTATTGAAATGAACAGCAAGTGGTTGGGAAGATAACAAAAGGGCCCTGGAGCTGGAAAGCGTGGGTGGGTTGGAGCCCATGAGGATATGACTTATGAAAAGGCCAGGACAGCAGCCCCAGGAAGAGGCATGGGGCCAGGCCCAGGTGTGCTGGGGGAGGGAAAGGCTGAAGGGACCTGCCTGTGGAACAGATCACAGCTTATATGCCCTCAGGAGTTATTTACACTCTCATTTAGAAAAATAAAAATTTTTAAAGCAGATTCACGCTTTATTCTGGTCTACGTTTATCACATCACTGACAATGAATTTGTTTTGTAAGAGCCCTATGCGCCAAAAGACTGTAATTACAAGCTTTTATTGGCTTCGAGCCAAGGTTCTGGAACTCAAACTTCTCCAAGTGAGAATTAAATTGACAACATTCTCCACTGAGTCAGGCATCCTCCTAATTAATCCATCCCTTTTGACCATGCATTAAGGTTTTGATGGCAATGACCTTGGCTTGGAAGTCGAAAAGCCAGACCCCACTAGCCATCAATCGTAGCACTCCGCTAGGTGGGTGGGTTTGCTTCCTTTTTCAGAGACCTGCCTCTCCCCTTCCAGGTAGGTCTAGTGGCCCTGCCATTACGTATGTGTCCTTCTCCCACAGCATCCTCGGAATGAGGACACAACCTAAAATTATGATACTCAACCCAATCGGCTGGGAGATCTGCAGACGACCCAAGGCAGGAAAATCGGGTTACTTCCTGATAATTCTGGTTTTCAAACTTGCTTATCTGTACTGGTTCAGAAGAAAGACCCCCAAATGCTAATCATCAGTATAATAAAGTATATGACATTTTTTTGACCTTAGAAGATACAGGAAACTTATCTGAAGTATCATTTTCCTTTCTCAGGTCAGTATCTATCACGGCCAATTGTTTCTCCATCCTACCGTTCATCTTTAACTGCAGACCACCTCTACCCCACTATTCCCACCAAATAAATTCTATGGAAAAGACTGGTATTCACTTCTTTTGAATGACTTAGGAACTTGTATCTGGGTACAAGTAAAATACAGCAAGATAACAAGGCTGTTTCCTACATTACTGATCCCCTTGTTAAGAGATGGCAGCAGGGACTTCCTTGGCGGTCCAGTGGTTAAGACTCTGCCTTTCAATGCGGGGGGCACGGGTTTGATCCCTGGTCAGGAACTAAGATCCCACATGCCTCGGGGTGCAGCCAAAAAAATTTTTAAATAAATTGCACACATCTCTTTTTAAAAAAAACTTAAAAAAAAGAAAAGAGGTGGCAGCATTCTCTGGGTAAGTGTTCAAGCACAGATATATTCTAACTGGGACATGAACACTAATGTAAAGACATTTGACTTGTTCACAGGAAATCAGTCAATGGAAACACCAAGCAACTGCATAAGCCCCACAGTAGAAGGATCTGCTAACTCCACATCTATAAGAAGTAAAAGAATTCAGAACAGTACGAGTCACTCAAATCAGAAAAAAAAAAATGCTTTAAAAGTGGAAATGAGGGCTTCCCTGGTGGCGCAGTGGTTGAGAGTCCTCCTGCCGATGCAGGGGACGTGGGTTCGTGCCCTGGTCTGGGAAGATCCCACATGCCGCAGAGCAGCTGGGCCCGTGAGCCATGGCCGCTGAGCCTGCGCGTCCGGAGCCTGTGCTCCGCAACGGGAGAGGCCACAACAGTGAGAGGCCCGCGTACCGCAAAAAAAAACACACAAAAAAAAGTGGAAATGAGATACCTAGTTTAAATGCATCACCTGGAAAAAAAAAAACACAAGGTAAAATACTACAGTGTTAGAGAAACAAACGTGGTTAAGTTTATTTAAGAAGATCAACTTTTCCACTGTGAGGAAAAGAGTTAGAATTGATTATTGCTTATGGAATAATGTAATATTTAATTAAATTTAGAAGTGTTACTAATGAAACATGTCTTGTACCAAGTGATAAAATCAAAAGAAAACCATTTTCTAAAAGACCATAAGAAATCCATCTGCATTTTGGACTATACAAATGATTGCTGAATCAAGAGAAAAAAATTAATTACTCTCAGACTCAAGCACATCTGTTAATAAATCTAAAATTAACATAAGAATCAACCTAATAATACTCAAATAGCAAATGCATTAAAACTGCAATTCTAATTTAAATAACTTAATACAGTCAGGTACTACTTCATGATTTTGCCTCAGAAGACAGTCTCATTCTCAACCAATAAAAATGAACTTAAAATCATGAAAAGACTGCAACAGACACAAAGGTGGATGCCTGAAGGCACATGTCATTAGACCCCTGTTTAGGACATTAAAAGCCACCGAGAAGTTTGTACAACACAGGGCAGGCAGAAACACTGACTGTTCTCTTTATAACAGAATTTGAAACTTTAATTGTATGCATACACTGCCTTTCTCCACTTCCAAAACCTTGAGCCCTAGATGAAAACATCAAGAAGCACAAATTTTTTAATGAAAGAAACTAGATTAATCATATAAAGTCAAAGCTATTAGCCTTCAACTTCTGTCTTCCAAAAGAGCTTCCTCGTATAGATACAATGCTCTTTATCATTTTATTCTGGGCCTCTTTCTACTACTCTCGTTTGGCTGGGTCTCTCCAGGAATGGCATTAACTGGGAGCATGGGGTAGGGTAGAGAAGACATACCCTGTGAGGCTTTAACTAACCGACCTCTAGTTTTCTGTTTGGTTGACTGAATGGTCTTTGACTCACCTTCAAATCAGAGAAGAGCTGAAATGGGCTAAAGAAAGTTTAGCATTAATAAATGTATAAAAATCTTTAGATAGCTATTCTTCTGTCAAAAGCCAAGAAAAGTCCTTCAAGCTTAAGTCACTACCAAAACCTCAGTAGGTAGGAAGATTAACCAAAATGAAAAATTAAGTTTTTGAACGCTGCTCTGATTCATCTGTGGAATTATCTGTGAAATTAATACAAAGCACCAGGAATGTTTCAAAAGTATCAACGCATTCTGTTCTAACACACCTCTATGAAACAGAGTGCTTAATATTTGCACTCAAGTCCAAAACAGGAATGGCATTTTCAACCGGCCCATCTTGCTCATCAGTGTCCTTATTCCCTTCCGAGATTTTTTGACACGCACTCATATGATGATATTTAGGAACCTAGCATATTCCCCAAAGAAATGTTAATGGAATAGGAGAAAGAAAAAAAATATAAAACATACCATAAGCCATGCATGCACATTTACAGACACCAGACAGTGTCTGGGGCACATAGTAGGTGCTTAATAAATAGTTTTTGAATGAGTGAACAAATGAATGACACGGCTCCAAGGCCAGTGGGAAAGAGGCGGCGTGTACTCATTACGGAGTAAACACTGATGTCCTTACCTCCACCAGGGACACCGTGCAACCTACCTTCAAAGGACAGCACAGCATCTGATACTTCCTTTTCTATTTTGACTATGAAGAATCCCAACACATAAAAGAAATAAAACAGGAAAAGAACAAAAAAACCTGAACAACATGAAACTATTCTGAAATATGTCCTGCACCAAAAGGAGACGAAAGGGGAAAAATCAAATTTAGCTTAAATTTGACAAAATACATCACTGTACTTAGATACCTACACGTGGATGAAGAGTTAACTTATTTTTAATGTTTAAAAGTTTAACACTTTGAATTACATAACTTCATTGACATGGCCACACAGTTACTAATAACTGTGCCCACTTCCTTCTCTTACTATAATGTCTACACTTGAAATCTCCCACCTAAGCCATTTCTTTAAATCCGAAGTTTCCTTCCAAGCCTCGTTCAAAATGCACCTTCTTCTCTGAAGTCCCCTGGATCTCTCCAGTTCTACAAAAACATTCCCTCCTCTTAAACCTCTCAGCAGGTAACAGGCCTGCCCTCTGGTCCTGACAGTGATGCGGGCAGGTCCCGTCTCCTCCTGGGCTGCAAGCAGCTCAGAAGATGCCTCTTGTGTAGGTGTGACCCTGCTATTTCTCAGCAGAGTGACTTAACAATTCTGAGATACACAGTAGGTTTGAATCATTACGAGAATAAATAAAATAAATATCATCATGACAGGGAAGACCACTTTGACTTGAAAGTAAATGGTATGATACAATACAATGAATGTAATATAATGATCAATTCCATTCATTGATCTGAAAATGACTGACGCTGCAGGCCAAACACAGAGCCTTGGCAGAACCAAATGAAGACTCGCATGGAGCAAGTTCAGCAGGTGAGCCATAGTCTATCAACTAGCCAGCCCTCCAAGGATGCCCTGAATGCCTGCTAAATTCCCAGTCTTGTGACGGTTAATGAGTACACAAAAAAGAACGGGTTACAGGCCAGGTCCAGGCTCTGAAAAATCAACTGCTCTCATCTTCAACGTGAGGGACCCCAGCAAAAGCTCTGAAAAAGGCCCCTTTCTTGCCTGTGACTGCACAGCTGGGAAACAGAAGCCGCTGCCTGTTGTGCTGTCTCTGACATTCCCTCCTACCTTTGCTGAACAAATAGAAGCCAAATGAGTCCGTCACCATAAATAAACTGAGTAACTAATCTTAACCAAATGGGCAAGTCTATAAAATTCAGTTGAAGAGGGCCTTCTGTGGGTTTTACGGTGCCTTGGAGGTCTCGGAAGGCTGTAATACATCCCCTAGTAATTTAGGAGAACTTTCCCAGCCAGGAAGCCGTAGACAGGCAGGTGGGACTCCTGCTTAGTTCCCAAGGGCTCCTTCTGCCTCCAGTGGCTTTTCTGGGATCCTTTAGGAATTAATTTGTCTGAGCTCACATGTTTCCCCATGTTTGGGCTCCGTGTTATGGAACATCAAATAATCAAAGCAACTTGAATTTTAAAAGAATGTTCACAAGTTCATTATTTTTTCGGTGGATAAATTATGTATTCATCCCTTACCATGCACAAAATTCTCTACCATCTTAAGGAATAGTTAGCTAGAAGAGATATACAAAAATAAGTATCACATAAGGCTGTATATGATGAATCCTAAGTCAAGAAAGAGTCTGAAAAGGGAATGTCACATTTTATGAATAATAAAAGCTAACACAGAGTGCTTACTCTGTATTAAAGTAATATGCACTTTATGCTAAATATTAGTACATTAAATCATGAGGTGCTACTTATTTGGTGGGAAGAAAAGATAAGAAGAAAATGAGATTTGGACCCAGTATTATAAAATTGCCTTTGCCGTTCGTATCAGAAGAACTTTAAATTTAGGAAGATAAAATAAAGGTTGATTTCACAATGAACAGAAGTCCATTTTTTTCTATTTTTTCTATACTTTTGTAAAAAATATTTAAAACTCTAACATACATAGAATGTTCATTCCAAATACATTTAGAGCATACATTCCAAATACATGGCAATATTTTAGAGGGCACAACGCACATTTAAATTTTTTTTCTTAAAGCAGTGATTTCTTTGTAAGTAAAAATACTCATTTCCCCCCAAATCCTAAAAACATCCTTTTAGGACCAATAATAAGTCCAATTTAGTTTTGTTTTTATATTTTAAACACATAAAACTTAAATAAAATATATGCTGGTGTGTTATTAATAATTCACTGTTTATTATCCTAAGATAATAAGAAAATAACACATTCTCATTCATTATATGCATGTTATTCCTTGTTCAAGTAAGTAATTCATATACTTTCCACACTCACTGAGATCATTTGAAATATGAATTGAGAACTGTTTCTATCAGCAAGTTGGGTCAACACAGGCCACAAGGTGACAACTAAGGATACAAGACTCAAACATGAAATGAAAATAAATCCGTCCTGAAGGAGCTTTCAAGGATAACGAGGAGATAGCTACTCATCCACCACTTCCATAAGGCCCAATGGGATGGATGCTGTATAAGTGGCAGCAGACTTCAGAGCAGAGAGAGATACATTTTATTGGGAGGAAACCAAGACATTTTTCTGTGGGTGGGAGTCAAGATGAGCCGTGGACAAGCAAAAATGAGAAAAGACCTTCACGGTCACAGGAACAAAGACTCAGCCAATGCAAATCTGGAGTCCAGTAAACACGCGGGTGTAGCTGGGGTGCTCACTGTAATGGCCTAAATTAGATAAGGACCTGGGCACTGCAGTCTCGACCAAATGCCACAGGAAGGGGTCTGCACTTTATTTAACCGGTCTGCGCTTGTCAAATGGGAGAGGGGTGACAGGGCAGAGGGACAGAGGGGACCGATGCAGCAGTGAACAGAATGAAAAAAACAAATCCTGTTCTTTATTGAGAACATCCTCTCGGAGGATATAAACTACTAAAAATAAATGGTATTTTGATGGATAATACAAGGGTAGTCACAACACTGTAAATCAACTATACTTCATTTTAAAAATGCCTTTAATAAAAATAAAATAAAATAAATAGGGTGAGTATTTTGATATGGGTGGCGTCTGATCTAAAGGAATTGAGAAAAGCTGTGAGGAATACTGGGGGTATGTATTCCAGGCAGAGGAAGCATCCAGAACAGGCTCCCAGGAGGAAGTGTGTGAAGCTGTGGTTACGACAGGGGGGCCTGTGTTGGGAGGAGGGACCGAGAGAAGAGCAGGAGATGAAACCAGAGAAGTGTGGGGAGCAGATCACACAGCACCTGGGGCCTTGACAAGGATTCTGGATTTTTCCCAATGAAACAGAAAGCCACCGAAGATTCCATGATTGGTTCACACTTTGGAAGTATGAGTGGACCACGATGGGGCCATGTGGGGAGCAGGTAAGCCCAGTTAGTAAGGCAATAATCCCGGAGAAGGATCTCACCAACCAAGTCCCGCATGATGGCAAGGAAGGTGGTCAGACATATGCTGAAGGTAGAACCCACAGCATTTGCTAACAGGTTGAAGGTGGGGCAGAGGGAAAGAGGAAGCGAGGAGTGCTCCAAGATTTGGGGGGCCTGAAACGGCACTGTCACTGACTGAGATGGGAAAGATGCAGGAGGAGTCCCCGGAGAGAAAGATGGGAGAATCCGGAGTTATGCGTGGGCGGTGCCTGGTCCCTCTGCCGGAATGATGTATAGAGCAGGTCAGAGCTGAAACCACATCTGCCAAACTCCAACACCCGCACACTCTCTGTTCAGCCTTGATAAAGCCTGAGATGCAAGAACCAACATGGGATATGAAGAATTCTGAGCAGAGGGAAGGGCAGATGGGAGGGGAAGTTATTGAACAGAAGGCGGGGCAGGGTACCAGCAACACGGGACGGGGAGGCATTGGGGGGCTTGAAGAAACCAGAAAAGATGTGACTACTTGCTGGGTGATTCTGATACAGAATCGACCCAAGACGAATTAAAGGAAGGGCAAAGCACGTGGAGACGGAGGCTCAGAATAGATCACGTGCTCACAAAATAGACGGAGAGGCCATTACAGCAAGGAGCGGTTGCCCACTCTGAACCACTGGGAATTTAGCAGCGACGGTCCGCTTTCCAAGAGGCACTTGGAATGTTGTTTTTACAACGTCTTATTAATACAACTAAAAAGCCCAGTTGCCTCCAAAGAGTGTAAGAGTCCATGATAGGGACTGCTGTTTAGTAATGTGCCCATGTTCTCTGGATCCCTGGACTGAATGAAGAAAGGGGAGCACTGCTGCTTTGAGAGAAGCATCTCGCTCCGGCGCTTCTGTTTCCACACGCCGTCTCAACACCGCTACCGTAATGACAAGCTGCCGCGTGATGCATCCCTGGCTAATCCTGAGGATTCTCCTGCTTTAGGATGTGCGGCGTCAGAAATCTGATGGATTAACGAAAGACTGCTAATGCTAGTTGCTGACATAAGGCTATTTAGGGCACCGAGGCAATCACAGAATTTTTCTAGCCGTTTTCACAGCTTTTCAGAGCACTGTACGAATCAGTCATACTAATTCCAACAGTAAACAGCACACAGCTTTGGTGAGAGGCCATTAAAACGCGACTTCATCAGTTCTTCTCTACAACTCCTTCCCCAAAACCATCCCTAAATCTGGATAAATTGCCTGGGATCATTTATCACCTGTAATATTCACTTTATCCAGACTCCAGGCCCAGTTGATGGCTAGAATTTTACACATCCCTGATTAGAGCAGAAGTGGTCCCCAGTGGAAGCTGGGAGCCTTTTTCAGCTGCCCTGGCTCAGAAAAGGCCTCAGCAAAGTGAACCAGATGCTCTGCTCTTGGAAAGGCCATCAGGTGCTGAGGCACTGAGGTTTCTTAGAGATGATTTGTGTCACTGAAGACTTATGGGCCACCCACATCTTAAGAGTACGGCACAGTAAATAGAAACACAGCCTTTAGAATTAAATGTGAGCTCCAATTCTAATTCCGACCCTTATGATCTGTGCAACTTTTAGGCCAATACACAACCTCTCTGAGGCTCACTTTCTTCATCTACAAACTGAGGATATCATTCATGTCTTTGCATATAAAATGTCCAATAGAGCACTGCTAGGAAAACGGCACAGCCACAGAAATGTCATGGTCTGGTTCTTGCCATACGTGTGTCGCTACAATAGAAATGGATACACTATGTCAAACAGCGGATGACAAGTGGCCACTGACATCATCCCCTGTGCTGATTCCATAGGCACCCAACCTTCTCACCTGGCTTCCCTGGAGACCATTTAGATCTGGGTACCACGTGTCCATCACAGAACGCTATATCACATTCTCACTGTAAACTGGTCGGCCAGCATTTGACATGTGGGTTTTTATCCACCTGCACCTTACAATTTTGTTTAACTTGAGTGAGTACAATCAGCACAGGATATATTGACAATCAAATTTCATTAACGTCCAGAACCCAAAACACATTATGCTAAGTGAAGTAAGGGGAGCACAGAAAGACAAATACTCCACGGTCTGACTTACATATGGAATCTAAAAATGTGGAACTCGTAGAAGCAGAGAGTAGAATGGTGGTTTCTAGAGCCTGGGCAAGAATGCAGGGCAGGGATGGGAGGGGATGGAAAATGGGGAGATGTGGGTCAAAGGGTCCAAAGTCTCAGTTATGCAGGGTAAGTTCTGGAGATATATTGCAGCACGATGACTATGGTTAATAATACTGTATTGTATACTTGGAGTTTCCTGAGAGAGTAGATCTTAAATATTCTCACCACAATAAACAAATAAATAAGTGGTAATTATGTGAGGTAATAGGCGTGTTATAATTAGCTTGACTGTGGTAATTATTTCACAATGTATACACATACCAAATGTACATGTATGAGAATACCTTAAATATACACAATTTTTATTTGTCAATTATACCTCAGTAAAGTTGGAAAAAATCCATTAAGGTCCACAGCTAATGTTACTGCCTCACCCCTGATGGATATATAGCATTAGAACAATCGCAGGGAAAAGCGCAGACTTGGGAGACGGGGACGGTATTAGAAAAACCACCCATCTACATAGGAAACAGATCTGTTTCTCCAGACCATTATCTAAATCCCATACTGGACCCTACCATCCTCAGGAGCTCCACAAGGAATGCCCTGGTGTGTTACAAAATTAAAATGTCAGCCCTCTGTCACTTAACTCCTGGCCATTATGAATATAAAGTGTTATTACAGTCAAGTTAATGGGAAGAATTATATCTTATCACAGTTACCCAACTTGAGACTCACTGCCATAAAAAAGCAAGCTGATTGATTATTTAAGACAGGAAAAGTGAAAACAAAGAAGGAAATTAACACAGGTTTTGATGAGACCTGGTAACATTTTCTCATGGGATTCAGTTTCAATTTAAAGCTGAACAGATTCTTACAGCTTAAAGATATTGGGTGATTTGGTTAAAAATTCCAGAGGATTGGATTCAAGGTTACTTTGCAATCTCATGACTTTAAAACCTTCTTAATTAAAGAGGTCCATTTGTTTTCAATGAAACAGGACACAGATTTGCAGACCAGAAAAACAAATCAGGAGGAGGGGGAAATGGTTCTGCACGGCAGTCCCTGGGGCTCCAGATTTTAATGTGATGCTCAATTAAAGAGGAAAATCAGATCCCGGCCCTAGGGTCTCACTTTCAGAGGATGTAAAGTGAGCAGATCTCAGGGTCCGGGTACAAATCCACTGGTACCTCTTAAAACTACAATATGCATCTGGGACCACGCCCCTTCTTAGATAATAAGGCAGAGAGTGGTGTTCACGGTGCCTTTATCTTATCTCTAGGGGAGAAAAACAAAGCTGTGGTCTCAAAGAAGTCCCTTATCCAGGGCTCGCCTGTGAAGAGACTGGCAACAGAAATCCATCATCCCCTCAAAGATGGCTTCAGAGTTCACGACGGAAAACGTTTTAAAGGAACCAAGTTGAAACTTTAAAAGCATTACTCCAAATTTTCTTTTCTTTAATTCATCCCCTCCAATTCTCAAATAAATCAGCAGAGAGGCGAAAAGTCTCTCCCAGTTCTTGAACTGTTTTCAAACCTCCCTTCCACATCTCCTTTGAGCCATTGCCCTACTTCTCTGCTCCTTTTCGTAACCCAATTTCTCAGAAAGGGTCCTCCGAGTTCCTGTCTCCTCCAGCATCTGCAGCCTCCACGCTGCACCTCGAGGGCTGTCCCCGAAGACCCGGCCACCTCCAGCCAGGGAGTCGAAGGCCATCCCCTTCACGCCTCATCTCCCCTCCTGTCCTGACTCACTCTCTCCGCCCTGGTACTCCTCCCCCGCCAGGCAGGCAGCATCAGGCACTTCTGCCTTTATCCCTGGACCTTGGGTAAGGCTATTCTCGCTCCCCAGTTTTCTCCAGCCCCTGGGCCTCCGTCGCCCAACCTCTCCCTCTGAGCTCCCATTAGCCATCTCAGATCCCCTACATTCAAAACACTACCCCAACCCTGGGTCTCCTCCTCCAGGGTTCCCTCCATGACTAACTGCCATTAACCTCCACCCTTTTTTAATTGGAGTATAATTGCTTTACAATGTTGTGTTAGTTTCTGCTGTACAGCAAAGTGAATCAGCCATACATATACATATACATATACATATATCCCCCTTTTCTTGGATTTCCTTCCCATTTAGGTCATCACAGATCACTGAGTAGAGTTCCCTGTGCTATACAGTCAGTTCTCATTAGTTATCTGTTTTATATATAGTAGTGTATATATATCAATGCCAATCTCCCAATTCATCCCACCCCCTTTCTCCCAACCTCCCCTCTTAATTCTCCCCACCTCCCCCCTTAATTCTTCCCTTTCCCTCACCCACATTATCCAATCTATCGTCAAGTCCTCCTGACTTTAGCTCCCAAACCCTCCTCATTGTCCATCCTCATTCACCTGGGATGCTTCCCCAGTCTACGGACTCATCTGCAGCCATCTACCCCTGCCCCTCTCCATCCACACTTTTAAATCCATCCTCTTCACAGCCCGAGTGAGCTTTAAAAATACTGTGTGTATCCGTGTGTGTGTGTGTGTGTGTGTGTGTGTGTGTGTGTGTGTGTGTGTG
>NW_020838007.1:6582689-6621940 GCF_003676395.1 Aethalodelphis obliquidens
TGTGTGTGTGTGTGTGTGTGTGTGTGTGTGTGTGTGTGTGTGTGTGTACACTCCACACACACACATATATAATCCTGTTACCCTGCGCTGCTCGAGGCTAAAAGATTTCCAGTTACAGGGAAGATCCTTCCCAGGGTTCAGCAAACCCTCCCCTTTCTGCACACACACCCCGACCTACTCCTCCACGTTTTCCTAATTCAATGCTCGCTTTACTCTCTGTGTTTCAGCCACGTTGGCATTTCAGTTTCTAATACAATCCATGTACTCTCCTCAAAAAAGGGCTTTTGGACCTCTGTGACCTCTGCCACACCACCACCACTCCCACCCCACAAATGGATCATCTATTATGTTGACTGGAAATTCAGAGGATCAGGCCCCACCTAAACCTAAAGAATCAAAGCATCTCCAGGAGGCCAGAATGCATCTAACACTTGAGTCCTGACCATGCCCACAGGCCTGGGGTCTCCATTAATGAGGCCATCCATCCCTCCGTGGGCAGGTGACAGCTCTTCTTATATTGACCTGGAACCTGCCTTCTGGAACCTTCTACCCATTGATCCTAATTCAGTAATTCCTTAAAATCCCCTTTATAAGATGCTGGCACCCTCAGCATCTCAATGGCCTTCCTCTGAGGCTGCTTCCATACTTTCTTTCTTCTTTTTTTTTTTAAAGAATTTTCATTTTTAGAGTAGTTTTAGGTTCATAGCAAAACTGAGGGAAACGTACAGAGATTTCCCTGCCTCCACACATGGACAGCCTACCCCATGATCAACACCCACCCCCATCCCGCCGACTGATGACCTGCACTGACACATCACCATCACCTGGAGTCCACAGCCCACCACTCTTTTTTGTGTGTGTGTTACGCGGGCCTCTCACTGTTGTGGCCTCTCCCGTTGCGGAGCACAGGCTCCGGACGCGCAGGCTCAGCGGCCATGGCTCACGGGCCCAGCCGCTCCGCAGCATGTGGGATCTTCCCAGACCAGGGCACGAACCCGTGTCCCCTGCATCGGCAGGCGGACTCTCAACCACTGCGCCACCAAGGAAGCCCCCACCACTCTTTTTAAGCTTAGTTCCTAACACCATATTTAGATGGTTCCAGGTCCTCCCTGAAGCTAACCTAGTTGAGGACTCTCCCACTGCACAGTGGTCACAAAACCAGCACGAGGGCACATGGAAACGGGCTGGAAACCCAGCCTGTCACCTATGAGCCTGGAGACTGCAAACCACATCAAGCCTCTGTGTCCTCATTCCATAAACGGAAACAATAACAGTGCTTTCCTCTTTGGACTGATACAAGGGCTAAAACGGTTCCTGCATGGAAAGCACACAGCCTGGTGCCTGGCCCACACATGTGTCCATAAATAGAATGGGGACTCCCTGAGGACAGAGCTTCATGTCAACTTTGCTTTGTTTCGCACTGCTAGCATCTAGAACAGTGCCTGACACAGAGTGGGCACCCAATTATTTGTTGAAAGACTGTATTAACAGTCATGGACAAAACTAGAATTTAAAATAAGAAAAGTTTTCATTTTGAATATAGTAAAAAAAAAAACAGAAGTAAGATGGAATTGAATTCTAATTTAGTTTTCCTTCTGATGTAAATTAAAGTACATTCTTTAAATGACTCTTAAAATGCCAACTAATGGTTCTGGCGTATCACACAGTGATTTAAATATGTTATTCTATTAAATAAAATGGAATAAGACATGTCTGATTTAGAAACAAGTTTTTGCACCAGATTTGCAATGTTATGAAAGACACAGATAGAAAGCGATGTTATCTTTTTCAACTCTCATTTCAAAGATAATAACTACTGTGCAACAATAGGACACCAGGGGATAACAGAAATACACTAAATCAGTTGCATTAATTTTAAGTAGGATCATTAAATGACTTAACATTTTTTGTTTCTGAATTACTTTAATGTTTTTATATTAAAGTGAAAAGCAGTGAATGCTTCAGATACTTTAAAAAATCCAGCCTGGCATACAGAAACCTAATAGTGGCTCTTAGAACATGTATCCTGACATACATACTTTTTATATTGCTATTGAAATAAATATGAAATATATTTAGTATACTTGCCATATGGCCATTGGAAAATATTGCAAATTCTTTTAGAAAAAAACCAGTTGGCTTTTTTCTTTTCAAATAGAGGAGGCAGGGGAGCTGCCCACACTGGGATTCCCATTTACACAAATAAGGGCCTCTGATTTGGAATAAATGGAATTCTGCTCACTTTAGCAGGGTTCCCTCCCTAACCTGCTTCCAAACTAAGCTGTACTATTGGTTTCCTTCCTACTCTTTTTAGAGGGAAAATAACTGGGTTAAAGTTCAGTTCTACTCCCTGTCACAAAATTCCCCCATCTGAAACATTTCCAAGGGCGCTGAGGGTAAGCCCAGCCCATGCACAGGAAGGCTTGTGCGCCTGGTACCCACCCAGGGGCCTCATCCTCCCTCAGGATCCAGCACAGGCCCAGCAGGGAGGAGGTGCTTCCTAAACATTGGCTGGCATGAACCGAGCATCACCACAGGTCCCTGGGCGTTCCGTATCCCAAAGTCTCCCTCCTAGGGGACCCCAAGGCCTGGAGTCCAGCCCTGGGCAGACAGGATCCCACTCCCAGGGGCCGGGAGGCCAAGGACAGGATGACCAGGGGGTCGAGGACAGGACAAATGAGCCTCGTTAGTGAAGAGTAAACCGCTTTCCCTGTCCAGCTTCAGGGCTTCACCAGGCCCTCAAGGGAGGGAGCTGTGACCCTGACAAGGGAAAGGCCAAGGTCTGAGGCTCCAAGTGACTATGATGTTTGATGGCAGGCCCTGCCCAGAGTGCGGACTGAGTGGCTGACTGTGCAGGTCGATGGGGTCAGGAGGTGGTAGAAAGTTTCCAGGAGGACTCCTAATTCCACCCAGATTGTAGTGTGAGTCATCCCAGAGCCACCAGAATAGGAGGGGACCCAGGAGTTCCCCCTGCAGACAGGAAGGACACTAAGCTGCCCACACAGGGTGGGGAGGCCAGAGTCAGGTGTCCAAGGGAGGGGCAGCTGAGTACCATCAATTCCCACCAGGGGATCTGACTGGATAGCGCACCAGAGCTGGTCCCAAACCTCACAGCTGTAATCCAAGCAACCTAGAGCAGGATCTGGAGGAACCCAGGCCAGGCTCAGATCCCGGGCAGGGGCACAGCTATCCACACTACTGTTCGTGACTAGCAGGCCGTTAAAAGCCCCCAGCTTTATCACGGGCACAGGGGGCGAGGTGTAGGCTCCCTCCCATTCCCCATGACATCTCCCCCCACATGCTCTTCTGGTCGTGACCTCCAGGTTGCTAGCTGCAGTTTTTCGGTCCCTACATATGAGATTGTGAAATGGAAATCTTCTTGCTGCCTAAACTCTGTACATCAGGCCTACACTCCATGGACCTGCCAAGGTCCAAGGATTGTGAAGCCCTTTTAAAAGAGGGGCGGGGGGGGGACAAACTTTTCTAAAGTGAGTGCTTGTCTCACAGAGGGCACACCAATTCATATTCCCATCACCTGCTTGCAGAGTATAACAAAATTACCTAGTTTGAAAGAAAACCTAGAACATGATCCTGATGCGGAGAATGAAGTCCTGATGATTGATCCATGCAGCCCCCTTTCCCGGGTGAAGCACATCCGGGAAACATCCGGGGAATCCCGGGAGCCCTCCTTCCATCACATGCGCTCACAAATGTTAACTCAATCCTCACAGGAGGAAGGACTCTCTCTCGTACATAAAATAGAAGCTGGGAGACATGGGGGTGACCCGTTCTAGGTGCATACGGCAGGCTTGGGTTTCAAACCCAGGCCCGTGACTGCCAATGTCACACACCGCCCACCACCGCTGGTATCACGGCCACTTCTCCACTGACTGACAGAGACAGAACACATGCATCTTGGTAAGCCTCAACCCCCTTGCTGTGGCCCAGTGTTTCCATTCCAGAAGGGCATGGAGCAGTTACAACGGAAGCTTCCTTCCCTATTCTTGTACCTTGCAGTGTGACGTTACCATCAGGCCAGGATTAGGCCTTATCCCTTCATTTTCATGCCCAGAATAGCGAACTGAATCAAATCGTGTGGGAAACGAGATGTTTTAAAACTAGATGTTTTAAACACATCTATCTGCGTTCATTCAATTTCCAAGAGCTGGAAAATTACTAGTAGGTGAAGCCAAATCAGGAACTCTGGCTTATTGATATGTGATGAGCTTGTTTCGTTTTGTGTTTTTCCAACAACTTTCATATCTGAAAACAAAGGAAACATATTTGAGATGACATTCTAGTGCCGGCTTAAAAAAAGCCTTTGAACTTGGAGTTTTCTTAGTCTTCTAAAAGCTTTTTTCACCAACACTTTTATCTTAATACTCTTCTGAAATATATACTCTCAATGACGGCTATAGGTATATTTCAAGTTCTTGCAGTTTCTATATATTTTGTTAGAGGCAAAGAAAAAATGATTCCTTCAACGTCCTTGAAGATCTCAGCTGCCCTGTCGCTAGTGTTGTCTTCACAACAAGCCCGTGGGGCGGACCCTCTTGCTGTCTCCATTTTACAGAAGAGGAAACTGAGACTCAGAGAAGTGAAATGACTTGCCCAGGCCACAGGGCTGGGAAAAGGTGGAGGTGGAATTCCAATCCAGCCAGTCTGCAGGACGGCCACCCTTGGACTTTGGAAGATACTGATTTCAAACTAGGTAATGTGGGGAGAAGCCCATTTACAGATGTAATCTGCCCCCCTGATGAATAGAGAATTGGGACCCTCACCCTTTAGTCTTAAGGAGGCCTGAAGAGTCCAGCACAGTGGAAGGAAAGAACATGTGGGACCAACCTCGGGGCTGTGGTGCACTCACAGCTTCAGAGAATCAGAGGTCTCAGGCCAACCACTCCAGGCCTTCTTTTTTTCATCTAAAATGCCAAGGCTAGGGAAGGAGGGTTTGTTTGATAGTTTCCCATATATTCAGGTCTGATCAGCATGGGCAGGTTCTTGTTTAATCATAATAGCTTTTCCCACACAATTTCCTTTTCTTTTTCTTTTTCTATTTCATTTTTTTAAATTAATTTATTTTTTTAATTGAAGTACGTTGATTTACAATATTGTGTTAGTTTCAGGTATACAGCACAGTGATTCAGTTTTTTATATATATATATATATATATATATATATATATATATATATGTACACACACAGATACATATATACTTTTTCAGATTCTTTTCCCTTATAGGTTATTACAAATTATTGAGTATAGTTCCTTGTGCTCTACAGTAGGTCCTTGTTGGTTGTCTATTTTATATATGGTAGTGTGTATATGTTAATAATCCCAACCTCCTAATTTATCCTCCCCCCAAACTTTCCCCTCTGGTAAGCATAAATTTGTTTTCTATGTCTGTGGGTCTATTTCTGTTTTGTAAATAAGTTCATTTGCATCTTTTTTTTTTAGATTCCACATATAAGCCAAGAGTCCTTCTTTCATCATTTGGTCTCAGCGCTCCCCACGCCAGAATGAGAGGTGGGGAAGAGCTGGGCCTGGATCCCCAAGGAACTGGGTTCACATCCCAGCTCCCTGGCCTGCAGCTGTGGGCACCGGATGGGTCGGTCTGCCTGTTTCTCTGTGGGGAACAATGCTAATCCCCTCACTGGGTTGCTCTTGGGTACATGGCCGGTCACAGGAGGAGCTTAGGAACAGGAGTTATTTTTTTACTCTAGGCCTTCATCATCTCTCAACTCACATGGAAACAAAGAACCTCAACACAGCATCATTAATAGTGAAAGACTGCCAACAACCCAAATGGCGAACACTGCAAAAAGTAAGAACGTAGAAATTATGGAATAGTATTAAAATCGTAGGCGGCTATTCAAAATCATGTTTTCCAGGATTATTTTTCAGCCTGGAAAAATAATGCTGATCTTGGTCACTGAACAAAGCAAGCTGTAAAAACTACGTATGTAGCGTATGCACTATTTTGCGTGTAAGTACACATGTATAAAGCATATATACATACACAGAAATCTGGAAAAAAAGACAAAAACTTGTTAATAGTACTTCTTTAAGTAACTGGATTATGTTTCACTTTCTTTTTGATATCTTGTGGTAGTTTCTGGTTTATTCTATGACGATGCAGGACTCACGTAATCAGAAAAAAGTGTTAACAATGGAAAGTGATTTCCAACTAAGAACAAACATACATTTTTCAAATAAAGGTGAAATTAACACTGTAAGCAAAACTATTTTTAAGGAACTAAACTGTAAACTATCATCCCAACAAGAAACGACCTAACACCAAAAAAGGAAAATAGAAAAAATGATCATTTCCAGAAATTCAAATAGCACTAAAGCAAGTTTAACATACAGAGAATTTAGAGATGAAAATGCTCCACAAGTGACCCCCCGGAATCACAGAGAAATCAGGAAGACAGAGTTTTAGAAAATGATTTTTCCTCTTAGGCCTGGAAAAAATATCCTGGAGGGATTAAAGATTTGGAGGAGAACTTGGCCAAACTTTGGCTTGTTTCAACAGCCCCATTCTTGTTTTCTTTCTCTCCCTCAACACAGATGCACAGACGCGCGCGCGTGCACACACGCACACACGCACGCACGCACACACACACACACAGGCTGGCCACGTCGAGCATTTGATTCTCGACTCTCGGGGGAAAAGGGTGCAGCTTTGCCCAGGAGCCTAGCATGCTTGCCGCTTCAGCCACCACGGAGACCCCGTCTCAGCGCTGCAGCTGGCCTGGGCCTGTCCCTGCCCCAGCCCCTCACCAGCCCTACACCTGCATGAGGGCTGCCAGCCCACCTTTGGGCTTGCCGCTCCCTCACCACCCTGACCTGGGGCCCAGACACAGTGCGGCCCCCAGCAGATGTGTCAGCCAGGCCTGTCTCAGCTGCATTTGTGCCTCCAGGGTCCCCCTGACAGTACCTCACCTAGACTCACAAATCTCAGGCATGGTCCCAAGTTCACTACCACTCTTGGTCTTTTCCTCCAATTGTTTTCATCCTACAGAAAACAGCTGCATCAACAGCTCCTTTCGAAAAGACAAAACCAATAAATTAGGGAGCCCAGCACAGACCATAGGGAGCCCAGCACAGACCACAGGGGTCCCAGTATAGACCACAGGGGGCCTAGTACAGACCATAGGGATCCCACTATAGACCACAGGGGGCCCAGTGTAGACCACAGGGAGCCCAATACAGACCACAGGGAGCCCGGTATAGACCACAGGGAGTCCAGTATGAACCACAGAGTGCCTAGTATAGACCAAAGGAAGCCCAGTATCAATTCCTCTCATATGAGAGCCCTGACCCCAACCATCATAAGAGAGAGAGAGTGGAGGTTGTAAGAAGCTTAAAAGATAAAGCAAAACTACATACACAGGGACTTCCCCGGTGGTCCAGTGGTAAAGAATCCTCCTTCCAATGCTGGGGACGCGGGTTCGATCCCTGGTCGGGGAACTAAGATCCCACATGCTGTGGGGCAACTAAGCCCACGTGCCATAGCTACAGAGCCCACGCGCCCTGGAGCCTGCACGCCACAACTAGAGAGAGAAAACGTGCACACCGCAACTAGAGCGAGGCCCGCGAGCCACGACGAAAGATCCCACACACCTCAACGAAGATCCTGCGTGCCCCAACTAAGACCTGATGCAGCCAAAAAATATAAATAAAATAAATAAATAATAAATAAATAAAATATATTTTTTTTAAAGTACAAACAGTACATACCTGGGGAGTCTTAAACCAAAAACAGAACCATAAACTACATATTTCAGAAAATGCAGTCCAAGTATGATTTATAAAAGTTCAAGAATACTCTTCTCTTCTTCATTTAACAGTCAAATTACAGTAATTAAAAGCAAGGATTCTGGGGGCTGAGTTGAAATCCCAGCTCACCAATTATTAGCCGTGTGACCTTGGACTCAACAGGTCGGCGCAGGAATTTCTCTGCTGCGCCCGAGGTAAAGAAATAGCTACAAGGCCTCCTGAGCACAGTTCTTTTCCTCAAGAAGAATCTAGGACCTCAAGAGTTATACTAGTCAGGGGCAACCAAGTTATGCTGCAGTAACAATCATAAAACACCAAGGAATGCATCATTTCTCACAGATCCTCCATGCCCACTGCAGGTCAGCAGGGGCTCTTTAAAGTCCTCCTCACCTGGGGCCAAAATATTGCAGTTTGCTCTGGCAGGGGGCATGGGATGTGGTGAGGCGTACGCTGGCTCTTCATGCTTCTGCCCAGAAGTGACACATTTAATTGGCCTAAGCAAGTCACGTGGCCACCTATGTTCAAATGGACGTGGAAGCACAGGTCTACTTACTCTGCCAAGAAGGAGAGTCAGGATGTTTGCAAACATCCATGCATCCATCCAGCCGGTGTCCAACACCTGCTTTCCACCTGCTCACTAGAGAACACGTTCCAGATATGTCTCCATCATGATCATGAACAGACCGACTACAGGGTGAAGCAGAAGCTTCGACCAGCTACCATGAGACAAACTGTGACTCATTCTCTGCCACCCCATCAAAAGGTATTTTCTTAAATCCTAACCATCAAATAGCAAAGAGCTTAAAGTTACTTAAGACTCTAAGCAATCATCACTATCCTATATTTTATTTATTTATTTATTTTTGCGGTACGCGGGCCTCTCACTGTTGTGGCCTCTCCCGTTGCGGAGCACAGGCTCCGGACGCGCAGGCTCAGCGGCCATGGCTCACGGGCCCAGCCGCTCCGCGGCATGTGGGATCTTCCCGGGCCGGGGCATGAACCCATTTCCCCTGCATCGGCAGGTGGACTCTCAACCACTGCGCCACCAGGGAAGCCCCTATCCTATCATTTAAACACACATCCATGCCTCCATACACAAGCAGTCATTGCCAACCATCTGTACTGAAAATAAAATATTCTTTTTTTTTTATGAATAACACTTTTCCAGGATTGGAGTCCCCAGTGAAATGTTTCTTTACAAAGCTCCATCAATCCCAAGCGAAAACTCTTTCTTTCATAGAAAATGTCATCATCTGTAACTGTTCCCTGGGGCCAAGCTCAGGTAGGCGCTTCCAGAGTTCCTCCCAGAAAGAAACCTTCCGTGAATCGGGCTTTCAGAGACTCTCAACACTTTTGGCATCCAGACACTCATCGAACCCTGAATTATTTATTCACCAATTTTGCACAACTTCCTAAACACCAATGGAGACTGAGCTGGTTTCAGCTGTTTGATGTTACATCTTCTCAAGTGGCTAAAGAGGCTATAAAGCACCCCATTGCTTAAGCCTGCCATCTCAGTTCCATTAGCAGTAAAGACCTCTCTATTCAAACTGCTAAGTAAATCCTCCGAGAGCCCAGGGACTGTTTCATGCTTGAAAGCAACTGCTAAGAATTTGACAACAACCAAACTGTTCCTATTTAATCCTTCTCCCAAGGTAAAAAGAATTATAGGTAAACATATGCCTTCATTATTTGCTTTGCTGCATTTCAATACCCAGTCCCACACAAAATTGCCAGGCAAGGATTTAATGCAATCACTTCTGTTGCCTTTGCAGAATGGAAAAAGCTTAACAAGGGCTCTGGAGCTGGTTTGCCAGCTCCTGTATTTTTTTATAACATACATCCTAAATGTCACAGGGGTGAAGTCCGATCATACAGTTTGAAGAGTTTTTTTTTTTAAGTTTTTTAAGTTTTTCTTTTTTTAAGGTGATTCAAAAGAACAGTTCCAGGTGTGTGTGTGTGTGTGTGTGTGTGTGTGTGTGTGTGTGTGTGTGTGTGTGTGTGTATTTAAGCTGGCACTCAACATTTAGTTTTGAACTCAAATCAAAAGCGACACCAAACTATGAAAAGAAGAATGATGAAAGATGTTGCAGAACTGAGGTTCTTATTATTTGGTTTTGAAAGATAGTAGGTATGGGATATAAGGATTTGGGATTTCTTTTGGATTTTTTTCTCTCAAGTTTTTGTTTTGTTTTGTTTTGTTTTTAGCCTTTAGTAATGTAGGTGCTTGTAAAACTTCTGAGAACGAGCAGAGGAGAATTTGGAAAACCAGTGCCTTAAAGCAGTGGTTTTCAACGACCCTACGATCTCCAATACTTGCCCCATCATGACCATAACAAACCACCACACACTGCAGTCATCAAGATACTACTTCCTTCATGGAAAATCTTGGAGCAAGATTATTAAGTGAACTACCAATGATGAATTTCCCAAGTTATGTTCCTTTATGAAGATGACCTCTCTTTACACACCAGGTAACCAAGCTCTTCCCTAATTACTGAAGAGGCTACCTAGGTGTCTCTCTCCATAAAAGCAGTTTCTGCTGTCAGCCATTTATAAGAAAGGCTTTCTTTGTTAATTTTGCCGTGGTGTAAAAATTAGTTGGTACCTACTGGGATCTTGACTTGAAAAACAATGGTAACATATACATACTTCTAAATATAAAATAGATAATCAACAAGGACCTACTGTATAGCACAGGAAACTCTACTCAATATTCTGTAACAACCTATATGGGAAAAGAATCTGAAAAAGAATGGATTTATGTATATGTGTCACAGAATCACTTTGATGTACACCTGAAATTAACACAACATTGGAAATCAACTATACTCCAATATAAGAAAGAAAGAGAGAGAAAGAGGGAGGAAAGGAGGGAGGGAGGGAGAGAGGGAGGGAGGGAGGGAGGGAGGGAGAAAGAAAGGAAGAATGAATATTGGGGGAGGAACAATGATGACACACTTATCTATATTAGCAATACCTTATCCTGTGCCAATCTCCCTAAATTAAAGAGCCATTGTACTTCCTATGAGTCTGGGACCTTATTTTCCCCAAATATACATCTTCTACTCTTTACTGGTATGTTAAAGATGGCTTCGATTAAGGTACACCCTATAGGCTGACCAACAGTTGGAAGACATCCTTTATAAGTCCATACATATCAACTTGAAAAGACAGCATTTTCAAATCATGAGAGAGCAATTACTTTTAGCTTTGTTTTGTTTTGTTTTTACCTCCAGGTATTCTGTAGGTCAACAGTCAAATACAGATCATCATTTCCTTTTTCTTTCACAGCATTTTATATTGGGTTTGCTTCTAACAACATAATATTTTACTATGAAGAGCCCGTTTTAGCTGTGTTATTATGAGCAGTGAAAATATGAAGTGAGTGCTTTCAATTCCTGACCAAAAGATTCAGAAACACCCTAGTAAAACGTCTTGAGGTTGTTCTCAGTAATATCCTGACTACAAACACGTGCTATTTGATCAGGTCACCTCATCATTCAAGACACATATTTTTATGGGTTAAAAGATTCAATTTTTAAAATTTTTTATTTTTATAAAATTTTGTTTTGTTTTTTTGCAGTACGCGGGCTTCTCACTGTTGTGGCCTCTCCCGTTGCGGAGCACAGGCTCCGGACGCGCAGGCCCAGCGGCCATGGCTCACGGGCCCAGCCACTCCGCGGCATGTGGGATCTTCCCGGACCGGGGCACGAACCCGTGTCCCCTGCATCGGCAGGCGGACTCTCAACCACTGTGCCACCAGGGAAGCCCTATTTTTATAAAATTTTAAAAGTTATCTTCCATTTACAGTTATTACAAAATATTGACTGTATTCCTCGTGCTGTACAATACATCCTTGAGTCTATATTACACCCAATAGTTTGTTCCTCCCACTCACCCCCATACTGCCCCTCCCCCATTGGTAACCACTAGATTGTCCTCTGTATCTGTGAGTCTGCTTCTTTTATGTTATATTCACTAGTTTGTCATACTTTTTTAGATTCCACAATAAGCCATATCATTCAGTATTTATCTTTCTCTGTCTGACTTATTTCACTTAGCATAATGCCCTCAAGATATATTTTTAATCCTCATCTGGCTTCCCCTCCTCATTTACCACTTGTGGGCACCCCTCTCTCCTTAATCCATTTCAATGTGACAAACTCATTTGAATGAGACCAAACTGAAATAACTTAGGAGGTGAGCAAGTGTGTCTGAAGTTGAAGGGGTCTGGTGGTCATTATCCACAGTGTGTGATCCTTGTCGGGGAGAACTGACCTTCCTGCTGGGAAGGGGGCCACCTCTCGCCTTGCCCACCCTGCCCTGTTGACTCTGCTGGCCACCGTGTTATACAGAGGAGAAAGGGGGAAGGTCTATGTCAGGGCTGGAGCCAGTGAAAAGGACTTGTTTTCTTGTATAAGAGCCTGAGAATCAAAAGCAAAACACCACCAACTCTCCAGACACAATTCTTAGCCAATCTGTTCACTCAGCCTGGATGTTACATCTTAGACCAAGGACTCGTACTCAAGCTAACTTCATGAACACATTAAACAGAAGTTCCAAAATGTGTCAAGTCAGAGTGAAAGCAAGGGAGAAAAATACACTTTAAAAAAGTACTATTCTAGTGGAATAAATATTAAATGAGAAGAACAGAAGTGGAGGTGATGAGGAGAAGGAAGGGAAAGTTACAAGCCTCAGACTTCCTTGACGGTGATACCTTCAGAGATTCAAGCTCACTGTCCCCCACCCCCAGTTCCCTCAGGGAACGAAAGACAACATTGTTTTATTCAACTGTCTATGAAATGGGAACTGTTAAGTAATCCCTTCCAGAAAATTTTTGTGGGTATTTTTTGGGGGGGTTTTGTTTTGTTTTTTTGGTTTGTTTGTTTCAGGGCTTCGAGCCATGTTATGAGCAAGTTGCATGT
The DNA here is from genome assembly GCF_003676395.1 of Aethalodelphis obliquidens. Taxonomy (NCBI): domain Eukaryota; kingdom Metazoa; phylum Chordata; class Mammalia; order Artiodactyla; family Delphinidae; genus Aethalodelphis; species Aethalodelphis obliquidens. Next base: position 6,595,401 of record NW_020838007.1, read on the forward strand.
GAAAATAAAACCTTTTTTATGAATGATGGAAGAATAGTTCCAACCCTGGGCTGTCATCAGCAAGGCAGACTCAATGGCTTCGTCTTAGAGAAGATTCCTGTCCACTTACTTCTCATGATCCCAGCCCCTGAAGCTCAGAATTCCTCCTCTTCCTCACAGCCAATTCACGCAGAGCCAAAAGTCCAGGGCAGCGTTCCAGATCTTCCAGACCGAGAGTAGGTAAACCAAATTGAAACCAGAAATGTTCTCAATGTATTCATCGCTGCGGCATTCCTGAACCTCCCACTTCCCAGACATTCCGCCACACGCGCTAGTCACATGGTTAACGATGACCGTCTTCTCACAAAAGGCTTACAGTGAAATAGATGTATAGTTATATACGCCCAGTGTCCAAGCTTGATGCAAACCCTCTTTGAAACTAAGTTTTCTAATTAAGCCTTAAGTTTTTTCATTGAAACAGCTATCTTCTAAATTTACTCAGGAAAACTACATTTTTCCCATATACAGAAAGAGAAATGCTATCTGATATATTTTGATTCCATTGAATAAATCTTTATTATTGAGGATGTAATTATGCTCCAGGGAAACAGAATGGAAAAAGGGAGGTTATGCCTTCAAAGAGTTTACAGATAAACGGAGGACAAAGTCACTTAAACAAATAACAGTAAGTGCTGCAATGTATAAAGGTCATATATTCTGGGCACTAGAAAATCATCAAGCAGGGGGATATTAGTGCTAGTCAGGGAGAATCCAGGGAGGCTTCAGGGAAGAGGTGACATTTAAGCAAGGACTTGAAAACTGAGGACGATTTTGATTCTTCAACCTACAAATAAAAATGGCTTCCCCATCGCCTCAAGTTTTCCAAATTTTCCTTTCCAAACTTACCTTAAAACTATAAAATCCCCATTAAAACTATAAAATCCCCATACAAGATCCTGCTGTCAGAACAGTGATCCCTGCACATCCACTGACTGACATGGTTGGGTAGCTTCAGAACATGCCAGAGGCCCTGTTCAGCTGTGAATTCCACTTCCAAGGCACCTACTCAAACATACTATTTTAAATTCCCTTTTGCTTTTTGTGTAAATACAGAACCTCCCTCTCTGCACTTCTTCTGATCAAAGAGGTGCTGATGGTAAGAACAATGTCAGAGGCTCCAGCCCAGCCTCTCACATGTGGAAACACTAAGAAACCACATCCTGGGCCCCAGCCAGGAAAGCAGGCCAGACGTGAAAGAGACGCCGGGTTCCACTTGGCCGCATGAGTGCAGACGGGCGGGTCACCTTGGCCTCCCATAAATCCTGGCCCCAGAAGCCACCAGCAGCTCCCTCCTGGGAGTGGGCAGGGAGGGAAAGGGGGAGAAGCCGGGACAACCACACTCTCTTCCCAGCCCTCTGGGAAGCCAGCCCAGGACGGGAGGAAGGAGGACGAGGCCAAAGAGGGAGGGATGCTCCAGAGCCCATCCCTGCCGTGCACTCTGGTACCTGGAGAGAGGACCAAAGCTCTGCCCTGCACACGGGCCTTTCTGAGAGCCAGAACCCAAACCAAAGGAAATCAGCAAGCAGTCCCCAAGGCTTTACAGCTGTTACTTTGGGTCGAGTCTGTGGGAATCTGATGGCTGCAGAAGGGCCTTACTCTGTGTGTCTGAAACACAGGTGGCATCCCTAACAGGAGTCCCCTTACAAGAAGGGAGGAAGGATCCCACCAGAGCACCTCGAGGGAAGGCAAGGGAGAACAGGGGGCCCTTCCTCCTTCTCCTGCTGCTTGGCACCCCAGCCTTTGACCCCAGGCAAAGGCCTTCTGTGCCTCTGTGGCCACCTCTGATGTGATAGGGTGGCTCCTGGGGTCGGAAGGAGACTTTCCTCCCACCAAAATGCCCCTCCTCTGAGCGACAAGAAGCAAACACAAAACATGACCTCTGGCGCGGGTCCAAACCTGCTGCTTTCCATGACACACAATCTTTCTTCCTTTGCCCGTGTCCCCGTTTCATCAAAGCACACGTGGGACTTTAGAAAGGGCCCAGGGCATCCCCTCCATAACCACAGCACAGGAGCCCACAGGCTTGGCCAGTGGCTGGCACCTCGTACTCCATCACCCAGCACGTTCCCGAGCGCGTCCCCAGGGGCTCCAGCACTGAGTTCACTTAGCGGCCTTCAAGAAAGAATCCTGTTCTTGTTTTTTTTGGCTGCGCTGCGTCTTCGTTGGGGCGCATGGCCTTCTCTAGTTGCAGCGTGCAAGCTTAGTTGCCCCGCAGCATGTGGGACCTTAGTTCCCCGACCAGGAATGGAACCCACATCCCCTGCATTGGAAGGCGGATTCTTAACCACTGGACCATGAGGAAAGTCTTTATTCCTGTCCTGCCCATAGGTTCATCAGAACCTTTTTTTTTTTTTTTTTAGATTCCATATATATGTGTTAGCATATGGTATTTGTTTTTCTCTTTCTGACTTACTTCACTCTGTATGACAGACTCCAGGTCCATCCACCTCACTACAAATAACTCAATTTCATTTCTTTTTAGGGCTGAGTAATATTCCATTGTATATGTGTGCCACATCTTCTTCATCTATTCATCTGTCAATGGACACTTAGGTTGCTTCCATGTCCTGGCTATTGTAAATAGAGCTGTAATGAACATTGGGGTACATGACTCTTTTTGAATTACGGTTTTCTCAGGGTATATGCCCAGTAATGGGATTGCTGGGTCGTACGGTAGTTCTATTCTTAGTTTTTTTAAGGAACCTCCATACTGTTCTCCATAGTGGCTGTTATCAATTTACATTCCCACCAACAGTGCAAGAGGGTTCCCTTTTCTCCACACCCTCTCCAGCATTTATTGTTTGTAGATATTTTGATGATGGCCACTCTGACCGGTGTGAGGTGATACCTCACTGTAGTTTTGATTTGCATTTCTCTAATGATTAGTGATGTTGAGCATCTTTTCATGTGCTTGTTGGCAACCTGTATATCTTCTTTGGAGAAATGTCTGTTTAAGTCTTAGACCCATTTTTCGACTGGATTTTTTTTTAAAACATCTTTATTGGAGTATAATTGCTTTACAATGTTGTGTTAGTTTCTGCTATATAACAAAGTGAATCAGCTATACGTATACATATATTCCCGTATCCCCTCCCTCTTGCACCTCCCTCCCACCCTCCCTATCCCACCCCTCTAGGTGGCGTTGTTTGTTTTATTGATATTGAGCTGCATGAGCTGCTTGTATATTTTGGAGATTAATCCTTTGTCAGTTGCTTCGTTTGCAAATACTTTCTCCCATTCTGAGGGCTGTCTTTTCATCTTGTTTATGGTTTCCTTTGCTGTGCAAAAGCTTTTAAGTTTCATTAGGTCCCATTTGTTTATTTTTGTTTTTATTTTAGCCTCTCTGCTAATGGGTGGGGTTGTGCTCCTGTCCTGCTAGTTGTTTGGCATGGGGCATCCAGCACTGGAGCTTCCTGGCTGTTGGGTGGAGCTGGGTCTTAGTTTTGAGATGGAGATCTCTGGGAGAGCTCTCACCAATTAATATTATGTGGGGCTGGGAGGTCTCTGGCAGTGCAATGTCCTAGACTCGGCTATCCCACCTTGGAGGCTCAGGCGCAACACGTGGCCACAGCAGCAAGACCCTGCCAGCCACAAGGCACGGAAGAAAAGGAAGAAAAACAAAAGAACAAAAAAAAAGAAAAGACAGAACCCCAAAAGAAATGGTAAAAGCAAAACTACACCGACCAAATCACACAAAGACACATACACTCACACACTCATAAAAAGAAAAACAAAAAACGAACAGACAGAACCCCAAGACAAATGGTAAAAGCAAAACTAAACAGAAAAAATCACTCAAAGAAACATACACACACACACACACACACACACACGCTCACAAAAAGACAAAAAGAAAAAAAGGAAGAGAGCAAACAAATGAATAAACAAACCCACCAATGAACACAAGCACTAAAAACTAAGATAAACATAAAACCAAAAATAATCAAACGCAGAAAGCAAACCCCAAGTTAACGGTTGCTCTTAAAATCCACTGCCTCAATTCTGGGAGCATTTGTTGTCTATTCAGGTATTCCACAGATGCAGGGTTTATCAAGCCGATTGCGGGCATTTAATCCGCGGCTCCTGAGGCTGCTGGGAGAGAGTTCCCTTTCTCTTCTTTGTTCGCACAGCTCCCGGGGTTCAGCTTTGGATTTGCCCCCACCTCTCCGTGTAGGTCTCCCTCAGGCATCTGTTCCCGCCCAGACAGATCGGGGTTAAAGCAGCAGCTTATTAGGGCTTCTTGCTCACTCACGGCTGGGGGAGGGAGGGGTACGGAATGTGGGGCGAGCCTGCGGTGGCAGAGGCCAGCGTGACATTGCAACAGCCTGAGGCGCGCCATGCGTTCTCCCGGGGAAGTTGTCCTGGATCACAGGACCCTGGCAGTGGCGGGCTGCACAGGCTCCTGGAGGGGTGTGGGTAGTGACCTGTGCTTGCACACAGGATTCTTGGTGACAGCGGCAGCAGCAGTAGTGGTCTGTTTCTGCCTCTGGGGTCTGAGATGATAGCTGCGGCTCACGCCCGTCTCTGAAGCTTGTTTAGGTGGTGCTCTGAATCCCCTCTCCTTGCGCACCCTGAAACAATGGTCTCTTGCCTCTTAGGCAGGTCCAGACTTTTTCCCGAACTCCCTCCTGGCTAGCTGTGGCACACTAGCCCCCTTTAGGCTGTGTTCACGCAGCCAACCCCAGTCCTCTCCCTGGGATCTGACCTCCGAAGCCCGAGCCTCAGCTCCCAGCCCCACCCGCCCAGGCGGGTGAGCAGACAAGCCTCTCAGGCTGGTGAGTGCTGGTCGGCACCGATCCTCTGTGCGGGAATCTCTCCACTTTGTCCCCTGCACCCCTGTTGCTGTGCTCTCCTCCGTGGCTCTGAAGCATCGCCACCTCCGCCACCCGCTGCGAAGGGGCTTCCTAGCGTGTGGAAGCCTTTCCTCCTTCACAGCTCCCTCCCACTGGTGCAGGTCCCGTTCCAATTCTTTGTCTCTGTTTATTCTTTTTTCTTTTGCCCTACCCAGGTAGGTGAGGAGTTTCTTGCCTTTTGGGAGGTCTGAGGTCTTCTGCCAGCGTTCAGTAGGTGTTCTGTAGGAGGTGTTCCACGTGTAGATGTATTTCTGGTGTATCTGTGGGGAGGAAGGTGATCTCCACATCTTACTGCTCCACCATCTTGAAGATCTCTGGTCTGCATTTTACAATGCTCGTCAAAGTAAAGGGATGGGACTTTAAGAATAAAGGTTGACTCTAAGAAGGCCGGGCCATCTCAAACTACTTCCTGCTCCCTAATTCAGCAGCATGTGGAGAGTCTGTCAGGGAAGCACAGAGATCTTTCCAAGAGGGGTCTCTGTACTGTGGGGGAGGGACAGTCAAAGCCTTTCCAGAAAGTACTCGTGGTGGACAAGAGCATATTTCAGTGTGTCCTTACCAATGCTGGTCCACGTCTGCCTGGGCTGCAATGCTCCATCCCCCCACCCACCCGTATGTCCTCCACTGCTTCCCAGCCCCTGCGCAAAACCCTCTCAGGACCCCTAATCTTACGGTGATTAGGGATCCCCTCATCCCCAACCCATACTTTCTGTGCAAAGTCACTGGGATGCAAATGAAAGAGAACTTCAGAGAGAGACAGAGGGGGTGGGAAGCTCCAACAGAGTCCTAGGTGCCTCCACTCCTATTTCAGGATGAGAATGCAGACATGAGAGGCCACCAGAGGCACCGATTCACACACGGGTGTGACTTCAAAAGCGAAGCCAGACTTCTTCTGGAAAATATTACATTCTATGTGGCGCCTTTGTTGGCTGGTGGGGCCTGGTTCAGCCAATTAGGTTTTGCAGCTCCAAGGTGTGGGTAAAAACACCTGCACAGCAAGTATCGATACACAGGTAACTTTTCAGACATACAGGGAAAATCTTACAAGTCACGATGACTTTCAGCAGAAATTTCTAGAGATCTCCGCCCCAGGATGCACCATCTTCCGGAGCCTCTGCCACCGAGTGACCACATCCTGGGGGAGGCCCAACTGTCCCTGGTGGTCCTGAGGCTTCGGCACCCTCCTCGGTGGGCATAAGAAGAAATTTCAGGCCTCTCCCCTGTGCCAATTCCTGACCCTAAACCCCACGCCAGTCACCCCCATGCCATAGGTGAAGGGATGGTCACAGATAATCCGCAGGGCCAGGGTCATCTCTGCACCTGACACCCAGTCACTGAATGTTTTACAGGTACACTGAGAACAAATAAACCCAAAGAGCAGAGAATATGAAATAAACCATCCTCCTTTAAAAACCAGAATGGAAATATACAAATGACTACAGTGATTTCATTACAGTGGTAAGATCATGACTGACTTTTTTTTTTTCTCTTAGAAGTCCCAAATTTTGTCTACTGTTACCTTAAAATTACAATTTAAAATACTGTATGTGTATCTAAATGTGGAGGTATTTTTCAAGCAAAATCAAACCAGCTCCCCAAATTGAAAAATTATCAGAGTTAAGCCACAAGTGATTTTGAAGATAAGCTTCCTGAAAATTCTCAACGTTAACATCAACCTCAAATTGTAAAACAGAAAGAAAAAGCCACCGGTTGAATCCTATTGTAATATCGTATGTTGGTGAAGGAGGGCCAAGTATGGGTCAGAGTCAAATCCTCAACTCCAGTCTCATCCTGATGTGTAAAAACAGTTAAAGACTGATCATCTCTCTTAAAAAGTTGATGAATCTTCTAAGAATAGTGGTTAGAATGAAGTTTATTTATATGTCCCCTGGAGTAGAAAACAACTCTTTAAGTCCATGCTTTAGGAAGCCACATTATGGGATAAATACATGTCTGTGCTAAAGACTGATGGCAATACTGATCCCGTGTCAAACTCATTAGCTGCTTGTCAATAGCAGCTGACAATTTCTTTATGAAACAGGAGAGGTACACTGAACTAGTGTTTCACATTAGGCAGGAAAGGCAAGAAATGTTCACCCAGATGATTTGGTTGGAGCAGATAAAACTCAGATTATTAACTAGATCAACTGCCTATAAGTGATCCAATTTTCTCTAAAGAAAAAGACATCCCGGGCTTCCCTGGTGGCGCAGTGGTTGAGAGTCCACCTGCTGATGCAGGGGACATGGGTTCGTGCCCCGGTCTAGGAGGATCCCCGCGGCTGGGCCTGTGAGCCATGGCTGCTGAGCCTGCGTGTCCGGAGCCTGTGCTCCGCAATGGGAGAGGCCACAGCAGTGAGAGGCCCACGTACAGCAAAAAAAAAGAAAAAGACATCCCTTCAGAGTGACAACAAACTATTTTGTTCTTTGTAGGATCACTTATCATTCACTCCCTCCTTCTAAGCGTACAAGAAGCTCTCATCACCTCAAACATGAACATTTCTGGGTTCTTTAATATTCTTTCAGTTCCTCGGCTTCGAAATGATCTTTGATCTCATAAAATCAAACCTGTAGCATCTTCTTCTATTTCTGAAACCAGCATTCCAGATGTACTTGATTGCCTTACATATACTGTAGGCTCATTGCCCTGTGTGTACTTTATCACTATGGCAACACCAGCTTTGCCTCCTGTTTATGCTGTTTTATGCTGAGTTGGTGGTTTAAGTAAATTTCCACAATAACCCTTAAATCATTTGCACAATTGGTAGGTCTGATTTGGATTCTGATTAACACACGTTCTCTGGTTCTGCTTCTTGCCCTAAATCATTCTGCAGAAAATGAAGGTTTTTCTCCACTGTGATGCGCCGCTCCCCACTGCAAATCCTATAGCCTCAGTGAGCCAGATCCATCAGTCTCCCACTGATTCATCCATGTGCCACCTTCCTGTTTCCAGTAACCATGTAGCAGCCCCAATAAAGCTATGAACGTTACCAGGCAAAATTCAGATTTCCACTCAACCTTCTTCTGCATCTAAGCAACAGGGCAATTTATTCACCTGGTTCAAGTGAAAAAAATTATTAGTTAGCCCTCTTGGCGTTGACAGTAGTCATCTGCTGATCCCAGGAGATTAATCAAACAGGGTCACCTATCCATTGCACTGAAATCAACCAAACATTTACGTCCTGATCAATAACTGCACGAGCAACATGGCCCAAGCTCTCAGGGGTGTTTCAGTTCCTTGGAAGAGACAAGGTGACTAGGTCGGCATCAGCTGCAAACATTATTTATTGAGCGCCTACTGAATGAAACAAAAGGGACTGAGACAATATATAAGTAAGGGCTCAACTGTGTTTAACTCTTAAATTAAAGGTTCTTCTTAATTTATAATGATCACAGGGAATTAACTAAATATAATATTGCATGTCAACTACCCTTCAATTAAAAAATAATTAATTAATTAGTTAAAAACCCAGAAACTCCAATCATTTAGAGCAAGACCAAAAAAGATCACGAGGTCAAAATTCACTATGATTTCAGAAGACCAAAATCTCAGAAGAAGAAAGAAAGAGAGCTGGGCAGAAAAAAACATCTCAGGAACTCTAAGGGGTATAGAATTATTTTTAGTTTTAAATGACATTAGCTAGAAAGGACACTCTAGACAGGCGTGCACAAGTATGTCTTCATTTAATAACAGCACAAATGGACCCTGGGGGAGTAAACAAGGATTGTGAAGAGGTTCCCAGATAGCTAACCTTGACATCTGCCTCCATAGCTGCTGATCTGCCAACCTTCTCGGCCCACGGGGACTAGTCTGCACTTCCAGGGTTTTCCAGGTGTTCCTGGACTTGCTCTCTCTCCTTACATCTGTTCTAACTGGGAGAGGCTACTCTTCACTCAGACAGCCCCACCCCAGTTCCCAAGAGAGTTCCCCTCAAATTCTTCAAGCTGTTTCAGAGCTGCCAACACTACTACGATTTTTTGCACTCCAGTTCATCCCCAAATCTCTGTGGCTCAAGCATGGGACCCACGAATGGAAAATTCTAGTGCCTTTAGCCCTATATGGAAAATTTGAGTGCTTTTAGACTCAAGGAAAAATCGGAAGGAAATCTGGATTCTCAGCGTTGGAGAAGAGCCACGTCCTTCCCATTCTCATTTTAGGGACCTTGAAAGTTCAGACACTAATTCCAGAGACCAATTGTGGAGCTTCAAGGGAAAAAAAAATCAGATAACCAATAGAGTGGTTTCTTAATGCAATCTTACAGATCAACAAGACTGTCTTTTGCCTGGAACTCTGAGATTTTTCGTAAAAGTGGAATGTAAAACATTAGTAGAACCTTTTCTTGTCTTGGACAAGCTGTATGTAAATTGGTGTGATGTCAGGAGTGTGCAGAAGCCTGCCAGCCTGAAATAAAACTTGAATCAGGAAAAATGATTCTTCGTCCCTCCAGACTCTCCCTGCCTCTCTTTCCCATTCCATTTCAATATTCTCAGGGCACTTCTATCCTGTGGTCTCCAAAAAGATCTGTTCGGAAGCAAAGGGGATTCTCATTCCTTTGATGCAACTATCAGTCGATGTGATGCCTCTCCCAGGAGTGCTGGCCTGTCCAGCCTCTTCTCTCACCAGGGAGTGGAAGCTTTACAGTTTCATTCATTACTGAACAGGTGGGGGACAGATCCTGCAGAGCAAGAGGACCTGATGTCCCTAAAAGGCCAGCACATGGGCAGCTGGTAAGGCTAAGATGGTAACAGGCCAGCTACGGGGCTGCCCATCCCCCCCCGCCCCCCCCAGCCCCCCAGCCCAGTGCCATACCATTTGGGATTCAATTTCAGAGGCAGGCAGAAGAAAATCACGTTTGGGGGGTGGGGTGGGGCTGAAGCACCCACAAGGACTCTGACCTATGTAGACAGGATGATCAGTTCTCTGAGGACAGCAGAGCCAGGAATGAGCAGCTTACCTATGGCATCCAGGATTCTTATTTTAGGAAAGCGACATCTTAGCCTTCAGCAGGCAGTCAGCAACTTGAAACTGAACAGCCTCAAGCCTACCCTAAAGAAGGCCCCGCAGCCCTGTCCTCTACCAGATCAGGCTGGCACAGGCCAGAGAAATCTTTACTCCTTTTCTGGTAGGAGACTATTAGAATTGTACTCAAATGCTCAATTTAGTTAACCAATATCTCTCGTAGCAAGGCACAGAGAGGTTGAGTCATTTGCCCCAGGTCACACAGTAAGTCTTGGAGCCAGAAATCCGTCCCCAGGGTGTAAGCTCTGATCTAAACCCTCCACCAGGCTGCCTCCCTCAGGTGGGAGATACGCACAGAGGAGACAGCTGGGCACAGCTGAGCACGTCACTCACTCTGGCCTTGGTTTATCTACGGGCTTTTCCACATGCAAAAAGCAAAGAAAGGAAGCATCGGCTGGCTGCCGTGAGAATTTCCAGAGTAAAAGTGCAAAAGACATCTCTGTTCCTTGCAGCTCCGAATCTCAGTTTCTACGTCACCGAAACGGTGATGACAGCAGCCCCCCCCCCCAGCAGCTGGTGGGAACATCTGATGAAGCAGCACGTGTACAGCATTGCACCCGGGGCCTTGCACACACCCGGCTCCCGGTTCCACCTTCCCCAGGACATTTGTGAAGTTCGAATGGGAGACTCCACATGCGGGTTAGGAACCTCCAAGGCAAGATGGAAGCAGCAGAAAGAAGTCAGTGATGGCCAAGAAGGAGAATACAGGGAGCCACTGGACGAGCTGGCGGGTCAGGGGGCTTCGACAGAGCAGCTTCAATCAAAATGAGGCAGAAGCATGTGTGGAAAAACCCAGGCCGAGAAGGTCAGACAAATCTGCTTCTGAATCCAGGGACCCAAAACTGACAAGGGAGCTTCCCCCAGCAACTACAGGACAGGGTACAGAGGACAAAAGACACATCCAACGAGAGCCAGGCTCTGTGTCTGGAGAAAAGCTTAGGAACCAGGAAGGTATCTGAGGGCAGGAGGGCTTGAGGAGCCTCTTTGGGCTTTAAACCCATAGAAACTAGCCAAACAAAACAGCACCACTCTGCCAACCTCCAAAAGGCAGGCGCTGTGAGACAGCGTCACACTCCGCTAGCATGTAGTATGCGTGACTGTGTGCCCATACAACGCACAGAGGAATCGTAATCCTCGGGTGAATTCGACAATTCAAAATCTGCCCTGAGAAAAAAAAAACAGAAGATTTTTACCTTCTCTGCTGACTTCAGAACTGGACCCTAGGATCAGGTGCTCTTCACCTGCACATCTGATTTCTGGTTGGTAGAGAACGAGAAGCAGTGTTCCCGCGGCCCCCTCCCCGTCTGGCCCCCACCCATCCAGGATCAGAGCCTAAGGTTGATCTGCATCTTTCAAGGAAGGAGGGCGATGGACCCGGAAGCAGCCACGGCTTGGGTGTGTTTTCTTCCTGGAGCTAGGCCCACCCCAAAGGCCTCCAAATCGCCTGCTTGATTCTCCAGCCTCAACACCATTAGCCAGAGAAGTCTCTTCCCCAGTGCCCAATGCAGGCCACCAGATCCTCAGGGGTTTTAAGGATGGTCCAGGTCTTCAGTCCAGAAACAGAGCAGGTGGCAGCAAGGCTAGGGAGGTATCAAGGGCAGGTAGCAGGCAGCAAGGCAGCTACCTCCCCGCCCCGTTCAGTCCTGGGAAGGGGCTGAAGGCCTCCTCCCCGCCCCCCCATCTTGATCCATCCAAAGGACAAGTGAAGGGAATGGCTGCTCTGAGGGGGGATCCAGGAGAGCATCCCACCTTCCCCATTCCCAGCTCTGCTCATCCCCAGAAGCACTTCCTTGGTTCCAAACTGCAGCCTCTGCCTGTGTCTTCTGTTCTGCAAAGGCTTATCCCAAGGGGAGGACCAGACCCCACACACATACCACCTCCCCCCATGCCATCTCTCAGTCTGGGCCCAAATAGGCCATAGGGAGCTGGCCTGGGCCAGCTGGGCTAGCAACACAGCAGACCCCTCCCCAAATCCCTACCACAGGCCTCAGAACCGAAACAGAACTGAAACTGTGCAGAAGAGGCAACAACAGAAGGAGCGAGGCCTGCTCAACATCAACTCACTGCAGGCGATTCAACTCCCAGAGAAACCAAGGAACTAATCTAATCCTTCAAGTAACTGAGAAGATTTGGCTCGATCCCCTGCAAGGTCTTGAAAAGACAATCTGATTTTCACCGTGCCTTCCTTCTACCTCTGCTGGAGAAAAGAATGTTGATGTGCTATGAACAAGAATATCTTTACTTTCCTAAAACTTTTTGTTATGAAGCATGCTACCAAAGAAAAGGGGGAAGGGGGACATTTTTGCCGATCTCTTAAAAAAAAGGGGGGGTGATAAATACAGCTAATTTCTAAGACTTGATCATTGAAGTTTTATAGAAGCACAGCCTTTTTGCTGCACAATATTTATTAAGATTCTAGTGAGTAAAACTGAAGTCGTTGATCACATTAAAAATTCATCTGTGTTAGAAGTCTCTCTCGGTATTCTGAATGTTAACACAGCAGTAGCACCAAAGAGAAAAGCCAGAACTCTGTTTTGGAGGCCTAGGACAGCTTTAATGTAATGTAAATTGAAAATTACTGTGTAATACCACTGAGAAATAGGCGCGTACTTGAACTGTTTTGCCATTCCATCCAGAACTAAGTTAGGAGAAATGTTTCTCTTCCAACCTCAGCTGAAGGAAACCTGGGCTGGCAGTGACACTCACCACCCACGCATTCCCGTGGAAATAAATGTGGCACCAGGCAGACAGGACACCTCCGGACATCTTCCAGGAGCCAAGCCCTCTGCCACCTCTCTCTTTGCTTACAGTTTCTGCTAGACCATGCATCTCACAGGATGGTAATATCAAACGAAAATTTCAAAGTCCTTTTATTTCCTCTTCCTGAGTAGACACATTCCTTCAATATTCCTACTTTTGGTATCACCATCAATACTTATTCCCGAAACAAACACCACTTGCAAATTCCCCTCTGCAGCCCCTTACAGGGCCCACTTCAGACATATCTGAATTGAAATGAGTATTTCCAGGCGCTACCACGCATGCTGGGAACTGCACGGGACTCCCCACACCAGAGAATCTCGGTTTTCTAGATTCAGCACATACTCCACACGAATCAAGGTGGAGTTTGTTTTTTGTTTCGTTTTGCTTTGACAGAGCATCTGCTACGTCCAAGCCCTGCCACGAACCACCAGCCTCACCTCCCGGCTTCTGGCACGTGGCCAGGCAGCCACCACGTCTCGCTCTTAACTCTCGGGACCCTAAATCTGTCTCCTGAGGTCCAAAATTTAGCATGGAGACTTGCTCGGCATGAAAAGACTTGGAACAACTCATTCGCAACCTGAATCATTTTTTGGTCTCCCAAAGAGAGTGACCATTTTAGTGAATCTCAAATAAAAGATCGGGCACAATTCACAGGAACTACGCCAATCAATACGTCCCCTGAAAACCATTTCTCATATGAGGAAAAAATCGGCAAGTGTGATGTGATGTGATGATTTCATAAAGGATTATGTTGGCATCAAAACCTATGAGGCGGCTGATCACCACGTTATAAAGGATGGAGATGAAGGGGGAGCAAGCCCCCCCCCCATCTGACTACAAACAAAAGCCGACGTGACAAATCCAAACACCCACTGGAAGTGCGTCTGGCCGGAGCTCAGGCTGGGCTGCTGCAGCCCCGGCATCAATGCTTCATTGTGAATCCGCAGGCTTAGCAGAAACTCAACAGGCCACTGTGTGTTCACAGCGGCTCCCTGAAAGGGCAGAAATCACTAATTCTGAGACAGGGGAGCAGGGAGTTTGTCCGTTTTAAAGCCAAACCCACCAGCCAGCAGTAGAAAGAAAGGAAGATGGAGGAAGGGGGAGTATTTCTGGGCCCCCAACAAACTGTCCTACAGCAAAGCAGAGAGGGAGGTAGAAACGGGAGGTCCTGCACCCACAGCATCTCACGTTGATCTCGCAGAGCCCCGGCCTAGGGGGAGGAGGAAAAGCCGGGCAAGCCAAGGCCTGGCAGACATTAACAGGCAGGAGCTCTCAGCAAAAGCCAGCTTAACATCCAAATCAAATACGCCCAAAAAGATGCCAAACGACTCTCCTAAAATGGAGTTACAAGAAGGTATTTTTGGGAGTTTTGCAATCTCAACTTTTTTCTTCACCATAAAGGTAAGGGAGAGCATGGACAAAGGTTATAAAAGTTATTCCAAAGACATTGTTCTCAAACGTTTTTGTAATACTTTATCTTTTTCTCCAAATAGTTTGTTTTGTTTTTTTTTTTTGCAGTACGCGGGCCTCTCACTGTTGTGGCCTCTCCCGTCGCGGAGCACAGGCTCCGGACACGCAGGCTCAGTGGCCATGGCTCACGGGCCCAGACGCTCCGCAGCATGTGGGATCTTCCCGGACCGGGGCACGAACCCGTGTCCCCTGCATCGGCAGGCAGACTCTCAACCACTGCGCCACCAGGGAAGCCCTCTCCCAATAGTTTTAATGTCAAATATCAACATATATATATTGAAATTCATTGAAGCATTCCCTCCCTTTTTTTAATTCCAAGTTTATTTTTAAGGTTCCAAGCTGACAGTACAAGCAGAAATGGGACTAAGTGAGTAACAGAATCATTTAACATTTGTATACTGCCTAACAGTTTACACGGTGCTTTTTATAGAAGCTTTGTCACCGTCAAATTTCCCAGATAACCCAAACAGCTAACGTGAAATTCCACCAAAGCCAACCAAACCTTTGTCCAGAGCTTCTCACTGGCTTTCTTTTGATATTTCCCTCCTGTTAATTCCCTTTCCATAGTCCTTTTACTGGACGAGTAAAAGGACTCCATCTCACCATTTTCACAGAGGTGGACCAACTCACCCATGGTCTAACAGCACGTTAGTGCTAGAAACTAGTGCACCGGGACCCCCTGCCCTGCCCTTACTTGAGGCCACCTCTCTGCAGCCCTGACCATCTTTTCTTTTTTTTTTTTTTAATTTTTACTGGAGTATAGTTGATTTACAATGTTGTGTTAGCTTCAGGTATGCAGCAAAGTGAATCTGTTATACGGTTACAGATGCTGACCATATTTAAGAGCACAGATTCTGAAGGCTACCGCCTGGAGTATGTGGCCAACTGTGCCATTTGCTAAGCAGACCTTAGCAAGCTACTTAAATGCTCCAGGCCTCTGTCACCTCATCAGGAAAATGGGGATCGTGGTAACACCTCTCCCCCAGGGCACTGTAATGGCACAGCAACAGCATATAGGAAGGGCTCAAAAAACTGTACTGTTTCTGTAGTTGTTATTATTAGCCAGGCTTCAAATCCAGGCACTTGGGCTCCAGAGTCCTGCCCTCAAGCCCTGTAATAGGTTCAAAAAGGGATTCAAGAATTGGGTAAAGCCCTCTGAGAACACAGATAAGGGGAGTGATGGCCTTCCCACCACAGTAGGGCGTGCTGGAGAGAAAAGTACAGTGAAAGGTGACCTGAGATTAGACTATGGAAGACGAGAAGATTGCCAAGAGGAACATGGGGTGAATCCCACACGGGAACCTGGGCAAGAGGACAGGGTGAGGTGTACAGCACAGTGATTCAGTTTTATATATATATGTATACATATACACACACACATATATTTTATAGGTTATTACAAAATATTGGATTCTTTTCTTTTATAGGCTTCTTTTGGATTCTTTTTGGATTCTTTTCTTTTACAGGTTATTACAAAATATTGAGTATAGCTCCCTGTGCTATACAGTAGGTCCTTGCTGGTTCTCTCTTTTATATACAGTAGTGTGTATCTGCTAATCCCAACCTCCTAATTTATCCCTCCCCACCGACCCCCTGAGACTTTTTTTATTTTGAGTTTGAATACAGCCCTGTAGCAATTAAAAATATGTATCTTAGCTACATCTCAAAACCTAAAGCACAAGGAGGGCATCTTATTTTCTAATCAAGACTTCAAGTTCCTTTTTCTTTATCAGCTCTTAACATACTTTTACAATAGCTTCATAGTGACTGAAGAATGACCTCTCTCAACAAAAGCTGAGTTAAACTTCTCAGAAACAGGTTGCAGCCAAGAAATTCTAAACACTTGATGAAACTACTTGAGCCACAGAAGGCCACTGTGTTTCAGAATGGCAAAAATTAGGAGACAGAATATTTTTGTTTGGCCCAAAACTTGATACTCATGCTTTACCATGTACAGACTTCCAACAACGTGAGGGTCCCTACTAGGAATACAGAGTTTATCCTTTAGGAATGAGACTTGACTACCAAGTAAGTGGGTATAAATCATCTTAAACTGTACACACAGTGGCTTGCTTACCTATGTTGCTTTAAAAAAAGAAAGAGTTCAAAACTGAATTCTCAGGCCACAGAGCTAGTCAACAACAACAACAAAAAAAGCTAAGATAACAGCAATGTTTAGCAGAAAAAAAAATCTAACAGGAGGCCAAAGTTGAATAAGCAAAAAAGACTTCTTCCAAGAAAGTGCTGACATCAGCGACACTGTTAGTACAGCAAAGCTCGACAATGGTTGTTGGAACCCTGTTAGAAAAGGACACCAGATCAGCACTATTTTATACCTGCCTGAAAGATGACATTACTTAATTCTGGAAAATTCTGAGTGCCTAACTTCCTCTCTCTCCCCTGAAAGAATTAAGCACTGAATTGAGCATACAGTAGGTGCTCAATAAATGCATGTAGACTGGATGAGTAGACATCGTTTCATGAACACTGAACACATTTATCTTAACCTCATAATTATGCTTTGTGTTCATTCCTATGAAAGTATGTACAACTCAGAATACGATCACAGCACTCCATTCAGATTTCAGTTAGATAAACACAGGAACGCAATTTTGAGCCATGCTATTTACTAGAAGGCATTATTTGGCTGTTGGCAATAAACATTTTGAGTTTTGCAAAACCAAAGATTTTCTTGGTAATTCCGAGCTCAGACACAAAAAAATCTCAGCCAATATATATTCCAATTAAGATCAAAAGAATTTCATCTTGTTTTAGTTTCGTATATGTGGAAGTTTTTCAAATACAAGCCTTTGTTTTATTTAAGAATCTGATCTCATGTGATGTCTAGAACTTCTCGTTCATTTCAAAAGGGTCCTTTCAATAAAGTCCATTTTTGAAAATGCAAAATATCCCATGTTGGTAAATGCAACACATTTAGAAATGTCATTGTTCCAGGTTTTGAACATTTCAGTGTTCATTGATGCATAAAAAACACACTTCGATAGCAAGGAGTATTATGCAGCCGTGGAAATATGCTCTCAAACGTCTTCTTAAATGTTAAGGATATAAGGAAAATAGAGTTTAAGATTATTTAAGGCTAATTTAATTCAAGGTCACAATTTAAGGTTAAGTTAAAAAAAGAAAAGGATGAAATTTCTATGACTCTAATTCTTAAAAACATACACAATTTGCAAACAAACTGGAAAGAAAAATACTGAATTATGGTAAGAATGAATGACAGTATTATAAACATTTTTTTCTTCTTCCTGTAATTTTTACTATTTTCCAAACTTGCTCTATGAAAAAAGAAATATTATCTTTAACAAAAAGAAATTACAGGGGAAACTGTATCATATATAAAAATTAAAGAAACTACAAAAAAATGATTCTACTAAAATGTTCTTAGAAGATTTAAATTCAAAGTATGTGTGCCAAACACATTTTAAAAGGTTATCTACAATCGCTTCCTGGCCTTTTGGCTAAGATCAAGTGTAAAAGGTTATCTACATAACGAGATTTCTGCTGGCGATGTTTTAGGGTAAAAGGTGAGGTGTCCAATGCAATAATTTATGGAACTCATTCACTTATTGAAGAAATTAGTGTCCTATATATGCCACATAGCATTCCAGGGATCCGGGACAGAGAATGATCAAGTTCAATTAAAAACAATTAACCTAATTATAAATGAGGTGCCTATCTGGTGAGAATCTTCACTGGGATGACCAAGAAGCACCCTCCTACTTATTAGGGGAAGGGGGAAGAAACATAACGCCTTGGAAAAAGTCTATGCACAGAAAGAAATAATACTCTAGCACTTACCTCCAAAATGAAAGAGAGAAATTAGGTCATTTTCTAAAAATAGCAAATGGGATTTTACCTGGGCAACGCTTCTCAGTAATTCTTTTTAAAAAAAACTCACCCACCTTAAGTATCAAGTTTATATATTTAGTCCCAATTAAAGGTTAAATATTTAGTGGAAAAGTATTTCATAATTGGAAATCTAGAAAGAAAATACAATATTTTTAAAAAGGTAACTGAAAATAATGTATTACATTTCAATTTGCTTGTGTTCACTTCTGAATTTCCGTTCCAATATCTTTAATCATTTAGAAGTAAAAAACTTGAATTCGACATTTTAACACATGAGTATTTATTCTCCTAGTCTGTAACTAACAGATAGCTGGGGAAATTTTCCTATCATCTTTTTTTAATACATTTTCTATGGGGTCATGGGAAGAATACTGGGTGTGGACCCCAAAGGCCACTGTTCACATCCTAGTTATTAGCCCTTCCAGGCCTAAGTATATTTCCCTAACTTTAAAATGCAACAGCTATTTATCAATCTCATGGGATTATTTTTTTAGGACACAATTAGTTTGGGGGAGAAGGAAAAAATAAAAACTGCAAAACTATGAAAATGTTAGGTTTTATTACTATCTTGGTAAATGAAGACTTCACTGCTTCAAGTGGCCTCAGGATAGGAGATGTACATCAAATTCAAATATTCACAGATGAACGACAGAACGTGGCAAAGACCCAAAAATGGGAGCAGAAGCATTCATAATACCATCAAGAGGGAAGCCCTCTATCTATCAGTGACGGTGAACATATTAAAAGTGCAGATAGAGCAACATCACTATTGAAGTATCTGTGCCCCACTTTCTTCTATGGATGCCACCACCTGAGACTTCTCTGTGGGGTAAAAAGCATCCCTCAGCCACGCTGCATCTCCTAGGGTGACACTATCATGAACAGGTGTTCCCAAACAACCTTTGCCTAATTACTATCCCCCTTGAAAGTGCTGAACAGAACAAAAGTCACTGTTTGATAGATATTCCCCAGCACTTAAGGAGCCAATAAAAAAAGCCATTCCACATGCAGGTCAATCTGTTTCCTTCCTAGAGGGGCTATTTGCAGCTGATTCCTCCTCTGAGGCACATCAGGAAAGCCTTGAGGTTGCTTAGATTTTGATACTTCACAGGGGCCTTCCTGAGGTTTTCCTACAGCCGTGGTGACTGCCTGCTCCAAAATCCTCCCAGCAAAGTCTGCCCCTGCCATCAGCAACAGTGGGGCTCTCTGGGATCACAGCCAAGTCCTGTCTGCGCCTCAAGGGCACCCTGGCTCCTGTCCAAGTCCAGCCTGGCCATTCAGAGACTGGAAGGCTCTAGAAGTCCACAGCGCAGCGACAGGGCTGCTGAGGTCTCGGCCGTCAACACGCAGTGTAGAGCAGTGGGCTTCGAGGACGATCACTTAAGAAAGAAGCAGTTTTTCCCTCAGCGAGGTATGCTGATTTCTGTCCCTCAATCAAATCAGCCAGGCATCCTCTGTACCTCCCACAGGGTTGCCTTCGCTGACTTGTTTTAAGTTATTCCTTCAAACTGGAGGTCAGGTTGAAAGGAAAAAATAGCTGCGTGCATTACGCTGCCAGAATGACTCTGAAACTGTCCATGAGAAGGATGGCCCATTACATCACTGGATCTGCTGACACAGAGCCCTCGGCGGAAACCCAGGCGCAGGAAAAGGGTTTCTCTCTCAGAGCAAGATTACCTGCATTTCCCTCTTCCACTGATCGCCAGGGAGCTCACAACCGTTATCTAATGGTACATACAGGTTATTTTCCTTTCTTATGTTAGTAATTTTCTTATCCTTTGATGCCCCACTTCAAATTAATTAATGGGAATTGATCTTACCATTTCTTCTATACATCTGATTTTCTTTTTCCTTTGGACAATCAAAAATGTCTACTGCTTCCCTAACATCTTCAGGAACTAGACTGGGCAAGAGGTGAGAGGGGTGTCATAGAGAGACATGGTGAAGACAATTCTATCCTCAAAGGAGCCCTCTAACCCTCTTAGGAACAACGTCATTCCATCTGACTTAGGAACAACAGCCACACAGGTTTTCTGAATCTTGGTCCCCACCTTTGTGAACTGAGGGTGTAGGGCCTTCCTCACCAAGCTGTTGAGATTCCGAGCTGGGAGAAAACATATGAGCGTTACAAGTTATAATCTGTAAAGCATTACAAGCTCTTTATGTCATGAACACAGAGGTTCAAGGTTAAAGGCCTGCAAAGTAAAATTCCTGCCATGCTCTTTCCTCCAGCAGGGAATGAGCGGGAAGCAAGTGGACGGAAGTGACTGCTAATGCATTAATGACTGACGTGTGGCAGTGACAATGAGCCACACAGATGTGTTCTGACATTAATGGAGAAATTTGCCTGTGGTCATGTACATGGCAGGAGCGGGGAGACCCCACCACCTCTTGCCTTGAACTTGGGTATGAAATCAAACGTCAGCCAAGATTAATTAGAAGCCTGGAGTTTCATTCTCCACTGCTGATGGGAAAAGAACATTTCCATAATGTGAGGAAACGTTTCCGTGGGACGCAAATCTGCCTGACATTGAGGGAAGGGCTGCTCCATTATGAACGCTGCTGGCACCGTGCTTGTCAGGGCAATTACTTTCTGCTCAAGTGGCTTTGTTTTTTAACACATTTTATAATCCTAACAGCAAAAAAAATCTGGAAACAATAATTATTTATTATGTTAATTCTTTAGCTTTCTTCCTGAAATTTCTGTACAACCATTAAAAACTGGCTGCGCCATTGAAACAAACCAGGAGTTTGTTAATACTCAGCCAATTAAGGGGAAAAAAGCAAAGTAAAAGAACGCTCCACACCAGCAATTATTAACTAAGCAGTCAGTCGGCACACGTTCCTTGCCACCAATTTTATTCCAGGAAGCATCCTATATATTTAACTGAGTAACAACATGAAATGTGCTCACATTATTACAAGGACCTAGCAAATCTGGGAGGAACGGAAGGAACCTGCTGTACATGTCTGGAAAATGTTCAGATCCAGGTGGGAGGGGAAGCCACACCCCCTGCTCACCTCTCACAAACATGGAAAGTTCCTCCAGCAACTCTCTGCCTCCACACCGCCCCACCCCCCATGGAAGGGCTCCGAAGCAAAGGGCCCCTTTATCTGCAGTTCAACCCCCAGCCACAGCACATGTGTGCACAGACAGACACACACACACACACACACACACACAGTTCACCACCTTTGCATTTACTAATTAAACCCTTTTTTGTAACACACACTCCAATCTTTTAACTCCCCTATTCTAGGACCCTGTTGACTACAAACGTCAGGCCAATTCACCGACAGCCCCAGAGCAGGGGCTAAAATAAGGAGCCGCTTCCCTTGCCTCTGAGATGGGAGGCTGGCAGCCACTAGCTGGGTGTAATGCTCCCCACATCAGGGGGTAGGAACGGTCCAGAGCAGGTGGGACACTGCAGCCAGCAAGGAGGGAGGGCCACAAGGCTACCCTGTGCTGGTGGTAACCAGGGCAGGGCCATCCCCATGGCATCCAGGCAGAGGAAACGGCAGACCCTGCCTAGTGGAGGCGAGGAACGCTTTGGGGGACACCCTGGGACATCCCTACAGATTTCCTGACCTGGCGTGTGACAGACACGCTGAGCTGAGCTCCCCAGGAGCTGGAAAGGCAGCATCTCATCCCCCTCTCTTTCCTTAATGTCCTACCTGCCTTATTCTCACAGTCCAAGCCCATATCCCCGGCACAAACATGATTATGTACAACTTCTGAAATTAACGATAGCCTTTATTTTTCTATTTTCCACGTGACCCTTGAAACCTGTGGGACCATCCAATTTAAAACCACAGTGACGAGAAAAACACTCTTAGCGCAGTACTGTGGAGCTATCAAGAAAGTAAAACTTCTGACTGCTTCTGGGTTTGAACCGTCTTCATCCTTAAGAGTACTTCAGTATCCTTTGAAAGTGCTAACGCACACAATACAAGGCATCGATAACTTTAAATCTAACAAAAGGCTGCTAAAAAGTTTTACTTGGTTTTCCATTACTGTTGCGATAATCCTGAGTAATAAACTTTCCACTTTGGGGGGAAACGTACACCGATAGTTACAGATGAGCGATGGGACACAGTCAGGATGCCCAGAGGTCAATGTTAAAGCTTCCTCATCCATCCTCCCCAAACCCACTGCTGGAAGGTGCGCTAAGCCTTCTCAGGGGCCGAATGCACCCCCCTTACTTGTAGCAGGAAGTAGCTGCCCACCATGGATTTTAAGAAGCAGTATATTTCAGTCCATTGGGGCTTTAGTTTTCAAAATAAACATGGTCCAACTCTATTTTCTGAAACCGTTTCTCTCTCTTTAAGCACAGAATACCTTTACCCTGGTATCTAAATAGAAACACAGGCGACCAGAATTAAAAACCTAGTACTCTTGACATGTTGTTAGTTCTTACTCATTTCTTTTCCCCCAAATAAAAGTAAATCCTAACAGATCTAAATAGAAAGAACAAGCTGGTTCTGGTTTTCTCTCTCTCTCTCTCATTAGTGGTGTTTAAATATACAGCAAGGAGGCTGTTTTATGTGCTTTAGAATCCTTCTGAACTTCCAGCAGTGGGGTTTTCACTCTGTGCTGTATTATTTGGGGATGGGGTCAGACCCACTTGCTAGCCTGTCTCTCCCTCCCTCCGACCACTGGCACGCTGCTTCCCCAAACTCTCTGATCTAATTCTGCACAAATGCTTAATAAGGTTGTAGAGATTTAATACAATTAGGAGTGCCGCTCACAAATTAACCAATCCATTAACATTCTAGCAAAGAAACAATTCCAACAGAAAAGCCAGCCAAGTGAGGATTAGGAGACAGCTGGCTAAGGGTACAATCTGTTTTTAAAAATCACACTGCAGTGTGTTCTCACACCTACGTTTATATGGTTTGTGTTTTACACATTTTAGAGCAAGGGAAAGTGGAGGTAGATTGTGTCCTCTGAGAATTTTCCTCCTTCCCTTGTTCGGTTCCTCTCTGCTGGTTCATACTCCCCAAATCATCACATTTCTTTACTGAGTTAACTACTCATGGAATCAACTCTTACCTAACAACTATTTTTTTTTTTTTTTGCGGTACGCGGGCCTCTCACCATTGTGGCCTCTCCCGTTGCGGAGCACAGGCTCTGGACGCGCAGGCTCAGCCAGCGGCCATGGCTCACGGGCCCAGCCGCTCCGCGGCATGTGGGATCTTCCTGGACCGGGGCATGAACCCGTGTCCCCTGCATCGGCAGGCGGACTCTCAACCACTGCGCCACCAGGGAAGCCCCTAACAACTATTTTAAATAACTTTCTCCCAACATAAGATGGATATATAAACACATCGAAGGAAATCTAGCAAACATAGAAGAGTTAAAAGAAAGCAAAAAACCAACAAATCCGCTATCCAGAAAGAACCACTATTAATATGTTGCTTTTACTTTATACATTTCCATAGATTTTTTTAAAAAACATTTTGAATCATCTGATAAAGTTGGCATTATCCTATACACATGATTTTGCCACTAGTTTTTGCCTCACATCTCTATACTGTGATCAGTATGACATTCTCTCATAGGAATAGACCATGCCTTAATCCATTCTCTATTGTTGGATATTTCCGGAGTTCCCAACTTTTCACTACTCTAAATAACGCTTTAACGAATTGCTTTCAGGGGATTCTCCATACATAGCCACTCATTCCCTTAGGATGGATTTTTTTCACATTTAAATAAAGTTGTCCCCCTTTTGCATACTGATGTATCACCTTTCCACACTCCAGGGGTGCACATTCTAGAGACCTGTGCTTTAGAGGGTCATCATTCTGGAAACAACCCCTGGCCCATGGGTTGATCTCAAATAACCCACCATCCTGCCATGTTTTCCAGTCTCACTCAAAGCACATTATAAATATCTTGATGTATGAAAATTACTAAAAAAAAAATGACTAGCTGCTGGTGTTCTATTTTCTGAAAGCAATTCAAGGAGAAATGTGCCTTCCTCTTAGTAAAGGGATAATATGCTTCATCATTTCCCCAAGTAGTGGGTTCACAAAAGCTTTGCTGCCTGGCTTTAGAACTCACAGGAAACCAGAGCCCTGGCTTTCTCTAGGGCCTGAACAAACCATTTAGCCTGTGCTTCAAGATCCAGGTAGTAAGACAATTCCTACCCACATCGCACTAAAGAAACATCAGAAAGGCCACACAAAGTGGAGAAGGAAATCTCAAATAAATACAGTGCCTTGGAGACATGCAGGCGGTTTGAAGGATGGCTACAGCCCCCTGTGTCTCTTGTTCCCTCCAAGTTGTGAGAATTCAACAGGAAACCACCAATTGTCCAGCAGATTTAGTTACACAATGGGAAACTAATGTTTTTGCAAGATTCTTTCACGTCAAATCAGGAGTTTATTGTTTGGTATTCATATAATAATTATTAATAACAGAAGCTAAAGTCCATCTAAATTATTTTTAAATTGTAATGACTTGTTTCCATCTCAGGAGGGGGAGCTGAAGCAGAGAAACATAAAATATTTGTCTAGTCACAGACTTAGTCAAGACTAGAATGGACTTACTGTAAACCCAAGTTCACCAGCTGGGTTTCTGCCTCTTCCTGTCAGGGGAGGGGCACGGGGAGAGACAGGCTGAGCACAGAGGACTCTTAGGGCAGTGATACGTAACTGCATATACATGTCATTACACATTTGTCCAAACCCATAGGACGCACAACACCAGGAGGGAATCCTAATGTAAACTATGGACTTCGGGTGATAAGGATGTGTCAGTGCAAGTTCATCGACTGTAACAAATATACCATCTGGTGGGGGATGTCAATGATGGGGAAGGCCACGCATGCGTGGTGGCAGCAGCATATGGGAAATCTCCGTACCTTCCTCTTCATGTTGGTGTGAACTCAAAACTGCTCTAAAAAATTGTCTTTTTTAAAAAATTAAGATCTCTAGCTAGAAAGATAAAGGCTACGGACCCCCAGTCATAGGGCCCGGCCCCATCATTTCCAGTGTCAGTGTGAAAGTCCCAACAGAGCCACGGAGCAGGGGACCTCCCAGCTAAGGCTATGGGAAAATTAAGGCGTACACAGCGCTGACGGCGGAAAGGGCACCAACTCCCGTCCTAGCATCAGGTAGGTCCTCCTTTCCTGCCCGCCTTTTCTCAACAGATGTCACACCATACAAAAGGAAGGCATACTTTTCCAGTATAAAAACGTCCAGAGCTTCAAAGAAACAATGTGAGCTGTAACTGTCAAGGAAGCCTTCTTTAATGATGACTCAAACACCAGCCACTCACTGTAAGGCTCCACGACCTTCCCTGTTGTATCCATATTTCATTTAAAGGTAAGAAAATGTACCATACTAGAGATAGAATATTTTAGCCCTTGTGGAACGTTATAAAATCAGATATATTATAAATTTAACGACCACACGTCTTCCTTCCCTTGACCATAAAGAAGTCACTTCACAGCCAAAGAACTGGTGAAAATTTTTTAAAAAATGATACCAGTAAATAATAATGCAAAAAAATTAGTTTTAAATATAATGATTCTTTTTTAGCAAATATACTCACACTCAAGCATGATATTAGCTGGAAATAAAACAACTGTCAAACAGGTAAAAATGTGGACGTTCCTGACGCTGATTCTTTTCAATATAATTGCAACACTTTCCACATTTTTCAAATTACACAGGAAAAATTCACAAATAAAAATCCTTGAGATTTAGTTTAGGGTCTGTTTGCATTATACAGTAAAACAGTTAATATCTACTTTATCAAACATTTATTTATAAAGCAAGTTTTTCAGTGAAAGTCAACCCCCGCAAATATTTAATATTTTCTCTTAACAAAAACATGCTATGTTTTAGTTTGCTGCCGTGTCAATTTATTTTGAGTAGCACGTACTTCTCTCTTTTACATCCATAGGAAAAACTGGATCCCTATATCTTCAGAAATTGATGTAGTTATTTTTGAAAGTATGTCCATAATTCTTTATTCCCAGAGGTAAAACACCAGAGTTCAATACACACATTCACATGCATTTAACAGAAAAACAGCACATGCTTTTTTAACCCTAATCTTCACTTTATAATACCTCATAATTTCAGGTGACCCTTATATTACATTCCCATAAATTAATGAGAAACAGTATAGATTTGCCATGGTTTTATAACCTATTACAGAATATAATTAATTCTATTAAATCTACATCATTTTAAACTTGACTAAACTGCTTTTAATAATCTGTCATATTTCTTTTTGCTGTTTTTAAATCTTTTCCTCAAAATGCAAATTAACACTTATTTGAAATTAAAAACTGTTAGACTTTTTCTGATAGAAAGTAAGGTTGATTTGAATGACAGCTTTGATGAGGACTGCTATGATAAATGGAATGGTATCATAGATTTTTTCATTCACCGATTAGCCTAAATCTTCATTTCTAAGGTTTGACCAAAAATCGTGTATATGTGTATATACATATATATTTCTTTAACATAATATTGGGTTGGCCAAAAAAGTTCGTTCGGGTTTTTCCATA